>NW_024603711.1:0-1959 GCF_018296145.1 Oncorhynchus tshawytscha | reverse complement strand
CTCTGGCCATTTGGTCCCATGGAAGACAAACAGTGAAAATGCAAAGGTTACCAGTGAGTGTGTTTGTGTTACGGTTTGGGAACTGCCAGGGACCTCACAATATGATATTATCACGATACTTAGGTGCCGATACGATGTATTGCATTTCTTACAATTTTCACAATTTTATAGGTACTATTGTGACTCGTACTGCGATTTTATTGTGATGTGATGTTCTGAACATATGGCTCACTATATGTCAGCTGTTCCAAACATATGGTTCACTATATGTCTGATGGTCTGAACGATATGGCTCACTATATGTCAGCTGTTCCAAACATATGGTTCACTATATGTCAGCTGTTCCAAACATATGGCTCACTATATGTCAGCTGTTCCAAACATATGGCTCACTATATGTCAGCTGTTCCAAACATATGAAAACTCACTATATGTCAGCTGTTCCAAACATATGGCTCACTATATGTCAGCTGTTCCAAACATATGGTTCACTATATGTCAGCTGTTCCAAACATATGGCTCACTATATGTCAGCTGTTCCAAACATATGGCTCACTATATGTCAGCTGTTCCAAACATATGGTTCACTATATGTCAGCTGTTCCAAACATATGGCTCACTATATGTCAGCTGTTCCAAACATATGGCTCACTATATGTCTGATGTTCGAACATATGGCTCACTATATATCAGCTGTTCCAAACATATGGTTCACTATATGTCAGCTGTTCCAAACATATGGCTCACTATATGTCTGATGGTCTGAACATATGGCTCACTATATGTCTGATGTTCCAAACATATGGCTCACTATATGTCAAGCTGTTTCCCAAACATATTGCTCACTATATGTCAGCTGTTCCAAACATATGGCTCACTATATGTCTGATGGTCTGAACATATGGCTCTATATATCAGCTGTTCCAAACATATGGCTCACTATGTCTGATGTTCTGAACATATGGCTCACTATATGTCAACTGTTCCAAACATATGGCTCACTATACTATGTTCCGAACATATGGCTCACTATATGTCATGTTCCAAACATATTGCTCACTATATGTCAGCTGTTCCAAACATATGGCTCACTATATGTCTGATGGTCTGAACATATGGCTCACTATATCAGCTGTTCCAAACATATGGCTCACTATATGTCTGATGTTCTGAACATATGGCTCACTATATGTCAACTGTTCCAAACATATGGCTCACTGGGGTCAGCTGTTCCAAACATATGCTCACTTTATGTCAGCTGCAGACAAGAGAAAATGAGTTTTGATCAGTCATGGAAAGTGTTGAAAACATGTTGACTCACTGTTTAAAGACAAGATGGAGAACAAGATTAGGATGAAACCTGTCCCACTGTCAAACACACTCTGGGAAGTTGCCCTGTCTCACCATCCAGGCTCCGCCCCACACACTAGCTCTGAAGCCGTGATAGGGCTGCCCTTTAACTGGACAAAGGGGTCCCACTGTGGAGGAAACACACACACATAGTTCCTGTCCCACTGTCAAACACACACAGGAAGTTCCTGTCCCACTGTCAAACACACACAGGAAGTTCCCTGTCCCACTGTCAAACACACAGGAAGTTCCTGTCGCACTGTCAAACACAAACAGGAAGTTCCTGTCCCACTGTCAAACACACACAGGAAGTTCCTGTCCCACTGTCAAACACACACAGGAAGTTCCTGTCCCACTGTCAAACACACAGGAAGTTCCTGTCCCACTGTCAAACACAAACAGGAAGTTCCTGTCCACTGTCAAACACACACAGGAAGTTCCTGTCCCACACCAGCTCTGGAGCTCAGTGATAAAGTCAGCAGGTTAAAAAACATCAACAGAAAAAAATAGTTCAATAAAATATACAAAAATTTCATCAGCAGCTTAAAAATTAACAGTTCATGCTACAAAAACAACTTCATAACAGGTTTTTAAAATAGGGTATATTTT
>NW_024603710.1:0-1956 GCF_018296145.1 Oncorhynchus tshawytscha | reverse complement strand
AGATAGAGAGAACACCAGAGAAAGGAGGAGGAGAGGAGAAAGGAGGACGACACTGGACAGATAGAGAGAACACTGAGAAAGGAGGAGGAGAGGAAAGGAGGACAGATAGAGAGAACACCAGAGAAAGGAGGAAGAGAGGAGAAAAAGGAGGATGACTACACTGGACAGATAGAGAGAACACCAGAGAAAGGAAGAGGAGAGGAGAAAGGAGGACGACACTGACAGATAGAGAGAACAATAACCAGAGAAAGGAGGAAGAGAGAGGAGAAAGGAGGATGACGACACTGGACAGATAGAGAGAACACAAGAGAAAGGAGGAGAGAGAGGAGAAAGGAGGACGACACTGACAGATAGAGAGAACACCAGAGAAAGGAGGAGGAGAGGAGAAAGGAGGATGACGACACTGGACAGATAGAGAGAACACCAGAGAAAGGAAGAGGAGAGGAGAAAGGAGGACGACACTGACAGATAGAGAGAACACCAGAGAAAGGAGGAGGAGAGGAGAAAGGAGGATGACGACACTGGACAGATAGAGAGAACACCAGAGAAAGGAAGAGGAGAGGAGAAAGGAGGACGACACTGGACAGATAGAGAGAACACCAGAGAAAGGAGGGAGAGAGAGGAGAGATAGAGAGAACACCAGAGAAAGGAAGAGGAGGGAGAAAGGAGGATGACGACACTGGACAGATAGAGAGAACACCAGAGAAAGGAAGAGAGAGAGAAAGGAGGACGACACTGACAGATAGAGAGAACACCAGAGAAAGGAGGAGGAGAGGAGAAAGGAGGATGACGACACTGGACAGATAGAGAGAACACCAGAGAAAGGAAGAGGAGAGGAGAAAGGAGGACCCACACTGGACAGATAGAGAGAACACCAGAGAAAGGAGGAGGAGAGGAGAAAGGAGGATGACGACACTGGACAGATAGAGAGAACACCAGAGAAAGGAAGAGGAGAGGAGAAAGGAGGACGACACTGGACAGATAGAGAGAACACCAGAGAAAGGAGGAGGAGAGGAGAAAGGAGGATGACGACACTGACAGATAGAGAGAACACCAGAGAAAGGAGGAGAGGAGAAAGGAGACAACACTGGACAGATAGAGAGAACACCAGAGAAAGGAGGAGGAGGAGAGGAGAAAGGAGGATGACGACACTGGACAGATAGAGAGAACACCAGAGAAAGGAAGAGGAGAGGAGAAAGGAGGACAGATAGAGAGACACTGGACAGATACAGAGAGAACAACTCAGAGAAAGGAGGAGAAGGAGAAAGGAGGAGACTCATACACTGAGATAGGAGAGAACACCAGAGAAAGGAAGAGGAGAGGAGAAAGATGACTGACACTGACAGATAGAGAGAACACCAGAGAAAGGAGGAGGAGAGGAGAAAGGAGGATGACGACACTGGACAGATAGAGAGAACACCAGAGAAAGGAAGAGGAGAGGAGAAAGGAGGACGACACTGGACAGATAGAGAGAACACCAGAGAAAGGAGGAAGAGAGAAGAAAGGAGGACTACACTGACAGATAGAGAGAACACCAGAGAAAGGAGGAAGAGAGAAGAAAGGAGGACGACACTGGACAGATAGAGAGAACACCAGAGAAAGGAAGAGGAGAGGAGAAAGGAGGATGACGACACTGGACAGATAGAGAGAAACACCAGAGAAAAGGAGGAGGAAGAGAGGAGAAAGGAGGATGACGACACTGACAGATAGAGAGAACACCAGAGAAGAGGAGAAAGAGGAGAGAGGAGAACAGGAGGAGGAGGAGAGGAGAAAGGAGGACGACACTGGACAGATAGAGAGAACACCAGAGAAAGGAGGAGGAGAGGAGAAAGGAGGATGACGACACTGGACAGATAGAGAGAACACCAGAGAAAGGAAGAAGAGAGAAGAAAGGAGGACGACACTGGACAGATAGAGAGAACACCAGAGAAAGGAAGAGGAGAGGAGAAAGGAGGA
>NW_024603709.1:0-1952 GCF_018296145.1 Oncorhynchus tshawytscha | reverse complement strand
CTCTGTCTAGATGTATTTTTTCTCTCTCTGTCTAGATGTATTTTTCTCTCTCTCTCTGTCTAGATGTATTTTTCCCTCTCTCTGTCTAGATGTATTTTTTCTCTCTCTCTATCTAGATGTATTTTTCTAATATATATATGTATATAATATATTCTAATATTTTTTCTAATATATTCACTTTATATATTATCTACCTCACTTGCTTTGGCAATGTTAACACATGTTTCCCATGCCAATAAAGCCCTTGAATTGAATTGAATTGTATATTTCTCTCTCTCTCTATCTAGATGTATTTATCTAGATGTATTTTTCTCCCTATCTAGATGTATTTTTTCTCTCTCTATCTAGATGTATTTTCTTATCTAGATGTATTTTTCTCTATCTAGATGTATTTTTCTTCATCTCTGTCTAGATGTATTTTTTTCTGTCTAGATGTATTTTTCTCTGTCTAGATGTATTTTTCCTTCTCTCTGTCTAGATGTATTTTTCTCTCTCTCTCTATCTAGATGTATTTTCTAATGTATTTTTCTGTCTAGATGTATTTTTTCTCTCTCTATCTAGTATATAATATATTCTAGTAATATTTTTTCATATATTCACTTTATATATTATCTACTCATTTGCTTTGGCAATGTTACTCTCTCTCTCTCTCTCTATCTAGATGTATTTCTCTCTCTATCTAGATGTATTTTTCTCCCTATCTAGATGTATTTTCTCTCTCTGTCTAGATGTATTTTTCTCTCTATCTAGATGTGTTTTCTCTCTCTCTGTCATTTTCTCTGTCTAGATGTTTTCTCTCTCTCTCTCGTCTGGATAATTTTTCTCTATCCTAAGATATATTTTTCTCTCTCTGTCTAGATGTATTTCTCTCTCTGTCTAGATATTTTCTCTCTGTCAGAATGTGTTTTTCTCTCTATCTAGATATATTTTTCTCTCTCTGTCTAGATGTATTTTTCTCTCTGTCTAGATGTATTTTTTCTCTCTGTCTAGATGTATTTTCTCTCTCTCTAGATGTATTTCTCTGTCTAGATGTATTTTTCTCTCTGTCTAGATGTATTTTTCTCTCTCTCTCTAGATGTATTTCTCTCTCTCTCTAGATGTATTTTCTCTCTCTCTCTCTCTCTGTCTAGATGTATTTCTCTCTCTCTCTGTCTAGATGTATTTTCTCTCTCTCTCTCTCTCTAGATGTATTTTTCTCTCTATCTAGATGTATTTTTCTCTCTCTCTCTCTGTCTAGATGTATTTTCTCTCTCTCTGTCTAGATGTATTTTTTCTCTCTCTCTCTGTCTAGATGTATTTTTCTCTCTCTCTATCTAGATGTATTTTTCTCTCTCTCTATCTAGATGTATTTTTTCTCTAGATGTATTTTTCTCTCTCTCTGTCTAGATGTATTTTCCCTCTCTCTCTGTCTAGATGTATTTTTCCCTCTCTCTCTCTGTCTAGATGTATTTTTCTCTCTCTCTCTATCTAGATGTATTTTCTAATATATATATGTATATAATATATTCTAATATTTTTTCTAATATATTCACTTTATATATTATCTACCTCACTTGCTTTGGCAATGTTAACACATGTTTCCATGCCAATAAAGCCCAGAATTGAATTGAATTGTATATTTCTCTCTCTCTATCTAGATGTATTTCTCTCTCTAGGATGTATTTTTCTCCCTATCTAGATGTATTTTCTCTCTCTATCTAGATGTATTTTTCTCTCTATCTAGATGTATTTTTCTCTCTCTCTGTCTAGATGTATTTTTCTCTCTATCTAGATATATTTTTTCTCTCTGTATTTTTCTCTCTCTCTAGATGTATTTTTCTCTCTGTCTAGATGTATTTTTCTCTCTGTCTAGATGTATTTTTTTCTCTCTCTCTGTCTAGATGTATTTTTCTCTCTGTCTAGATGTATTTTTCTCTCTCTCTCTGTCTAGATGTATTTTCTCTCTGTCTAGA
>NW_024603708.1:0-1952 GCF_018296145.1 Oncorhynchus tshawytscha | reverse complement strand
TCTGGTAATATTGATATTGTGATATACTGTAGATCTCCTGTAATATTGATATTGTGATATACTGTAGATCTCCTGTAATATTGATACTGTAGATCTCCTGTAATATTAATACTGTAGATCTCCTGTAATATTGATACTGTAGATCTCCTGTAATATTGATATTGTGATATACTGTAGATCTCCTGTAATATTGATATTGTGATATACTGTAGATCTCCTGTAATATTGATACTGTAGATCTCCTGTAATATTGATACTGTAGATATACTGTAATATTGATACTGCAGATCTCCTGTAATATTGATACTGTAGATCTCCTGTAATATTGATACTGTAGATCTCCTGTAATATTGATACTGTAGATCTCCTGTAATATTGATACTGTAGATCTCCTGTAATATTGATACTGTAGATCTCCTGTAATATTGATACTGTAGATCTCCTGTGATATTGATACTGTAGATCTCCTGTGATATTGATACTGTAGATCTCCTGTAATACTGATATTGCACATTTCGTTGTGAATTCACTGAATCGTTCAACCCAGATGTCGGCCATTTAGAAAGACACTCTTATTCAGAAAGACTTACCTAGTCCAACGTGAACAATTATTATGTGGCGGTGGTGATTCGGTGCGTGTGATTCGGTGCGTGTGATTCGAGTGCGTGTGATTCGGTCGTGTGATTCAGTGCGTGTGATTCGGTGCGTGTGTGATTCGGTGCGTGTGATTCGGTGCGTGTGATTCAGTGCCTGGTACCTGTAGGTCGTCGAGCAGGGACCCTCCCAGTGACATCTCTCCCAGAGGCATGTCAGGGTTTGTGCTGTGCAGGAATCCTTGTACCTCTATACAGATATCTAGAGCTAGACTCTCAGCTCTGTGGACGACCTCTGGGACTAAAGCTGCTCTGGTTGAATAATACTGCTGGAGACGGTCCTACAGAGAGAGAGAGAGAGGGAGAGAGAGGTTAGAGGTCAGATATCTAGAGCTAGACTCTCAGCTCTGTGGACGACCTCTGGTCAACAGGGCTGCTGAATCAAGTGCACCAGCCGCCAACAGGGCTGCTGAATCCAAGTGCCGTAACAGACTAATTAAATAATAGGAGCCTGAATATGTGTTTTCTCAAATGTTTGGTGATCCACTAGGAATGCCTTGAAGATGGCCCAGTGGATGAAATGTTTGGTGATCCACTAGGAATGCCTTGAAGATGGGCCAGTGGATGAAATGTTTGGTGATCCACTAGGAATGCCTTGTAGATGGGCCAGTGGATGAAAACCGACAGGAGAGATGTTCCTACCAGACTACAGACCAACATCTGGATAGATACTTAACATACCACATCATAACATACCAGCTAACCACATCATAACATACCAGCTAACCACATCATAACATACCAGCTAACCACATCATAACATACCAGCTAACCACATCTTAACATACCAGCTAACCACATCTTAACATACCAGCTAACCACATCTTTAACATACCAGCTAACCACATCTTAAATATACCCAGCTAACCACATCTTAACATACCAGCTAACCACATCTTAACATACCAGCTAACCACATCATAACATACCAGCTAACCACATCATAACATACCAGAAGCAACACATCATAACATACCAGCTAACCACATCTTAACATACAGCTAACCACATCAAACATACCAGCTAACCACATCATAACATACCAGCTAACCACATCATAACATACCATAACATACCAACTAACCACATCATAACATACCAGCTAACACATCTTAACATACCAGCATAACATGCCAACTTAACATACAAATCATAACATACCAGCTAACCACATCATAACATACCAGCTAACCACATCATAACATACCAGCTAACCACATCATAACATACCAGCTAACCACATCAAAACATACCAACTAACCACATCATAACATACCAGCTAACCACATCATAACATAC
>NW_024603707.1:0-1950 GCF_018296145.1 Oncorhynchus tshawytscha | reverse complement strand
GTTCCTATCTAACCATGTATCATTACTGTTGTTCCTATCTAACCATGGGTATCATTACTGTTGTTCCTACCTATCAGGTGAACGTCCTGTCAATGCCTGTCCCGGTGACTCATTTTATATTTAAATTTTAGCCATTGAGCAGACGCTATCCAGCAATTTACAGTTATCCCAGACTCTGTGCCCTCTGTCCATGCAGGTTTCTAGAGTTGATCTAGGATTAGTCCCCTTCTCTCCATGTGTAATCTGATTCATTATGATCTAGGATCAGGTCCCCCCTCTCCATGTAATCTGATTCATTATGATCTAGGATCAGGTCCACCCCTCTCCATGTAATCTGATTCATTATGATCTAGGATCAGGTCCCTTCATGTAATCTGATTCATTATGATCTAAAAGGATAAACTGATTCTCCTTTAAAAGAGCGATATTTGAGACCAGGTCATCCTCATTTCAAACCCTTTGCACCTCCGTGGAAATCAAATTTCTTTTTTAAGTTGAGACTTGTACGAATACGATGGTGTTCTCCGTTTTGCTCTAGGCATTATAACAAACTAACAGGGTGGAAAGGCACAGAAAAAGTTAAATTAAATAATATGAATGAATAAAGAACAAATGAATGATTGAATGACATTTTATTTTCGTGTCAAATGAGAAACCCTGAGATAAACATAAAACCATATCATTGAAAAGCTCCTCCACCATCTTTACCAGACGTGTTACTGATAACATGTAGGACTACTGATTAGTTTACACTTTGAAAACTGCTGTCTGTCAGCAACTCAGCTCAAGTAGCAGTTCTACTAACTAGTAATATCTCATTCCAGGTATTCATTCACATACTCTGTCCTTATGAATAAATTATTGTTCAGAAATACTTAACCTTCTACTTTTTTAAAAATCTTTACAGATATTGTCTTTATTTAAACCAAGTCAGTTTGAGTTAGTATCGATGAAGTTGCACCTGTCAGCTGCTGTAAACCTCTATGATTGCATGTTATAGACCCCAATCTGAACAGTTTCTCACTAACTGACCATCTGGCCCATAGAGACTAAAGGACTATACACTCCCGCATCAACGGGGATGCGGTGGAGGGTAACGCGCCTACGCACCTTTAATTTGTAAAATAGTGTTTCTCAACTTTGTATTCTGTTAATTATCGCTTACCCACTTATCATGGTTCCCCACGTTAAGCCTGCATCTTCCATCGTGGAAACCGGGTCAGGTTGGTCAGCATGATAAAGAATCATATCTCAAGCCTAATCTGTCTGTTGAATGTCTGACTACGACCTAACTTTATAATAGTTATATGTAGCCAAGACTTACCAGAGTCTGTCCGTCTGTCCTTCAAATCAACACATTTAACACATGTATCTTACTTTCTAATGTTGCAGAGAAATGTGCGCTACGGTTTCAACAGCTGTTTTATAAAGGCGGTAGACCACACCCTTACTTTATATAACAGTAACTAGAGAAATGTGCACTATGGTTTCCAACAGCTGTTTTATAAAGGCGTAGACCACACCCTTACTTTATATAACAGTAACCAGAGAAATGTGCGCTACGGTTTCAACAGCTGTTTTATAAAGGCGTAGACCACACCCTTACTTTATATAACAGTAACCAGAGAAATGTGCGCTACAGTTTCAACAGCTGTTTTATAAAGGCGTAAACCACAACCTTACTTTCACTTTCATATGAGGAAATCACGTCCCTCCTGACGTCACTGGTGTACGGTAAAATAATGACAACAGAACCCTGTGAGATCTACTAACTAGTAATAATATGTAATTCCAGGTATGTATTCTCTAACTCTGTCCTTTATTGTTCACAAATACTTCATTTGTACTTCTCTCCATATAGTGTTTTCTGCTCTGTCATCTCACCATGGATCCTGCACTCAGCCGTCTCCCCACCCTGATAATAAAGTGTTGATATTAGTATCTTCCACT
>NW_024603706.1:0-1950 GCF_018296145.1 Oncorhynchus tshawytscha | reverse complement strand
AACACGGAACAGTGTTTGTTGATCCTGTCTCCAGCAGCACCCTGTTCCCTATATAGTGCACTACTTTTGACCAGGGCCCTGTTCCCTATATAGTGCACTACTTTTGACCAGGGCCCGTACGTAATAGGGTGCCATTTAGCACGTATCCAGCTCCTGATAATGTGTTATTAGGGGAGATTAACAATGTCACCCGGACAACTATTTATAGCTCAGTCCGGTTTCCCACGATGCCTTACTCCCCCCCCCCAGCCAATTACATAGCTAGAATATTCACTGTTGAGCGAGAGATAAGCTCTTTTGTGATTGGACAGACAGAGGGAGGGATAGAGGGAGGATTGGATGGGATGGAGGTTAGGGAATAAACTGCCAATCACTCTCGTACAGATGTCTATTTCAACATGAGACTTCCCATACCTTTTAGACTGGACGATTTATCTCAGTGGTTTTTGACATGTGTTTTTTTTGGACAGAAATAAAGCTCGTCCACAGTGCTACTATGAAGCTTCTGTTGATGGATAGGTAGTAACAAAAACTGACATCGTTGAATATCGATGACGTTAATAATGGCCGAAAGGTTTCTCCTGTGACTGTGTTCCTTGTATTGATGAGGGTGATGTGATACGTTTCTGAAAGGTTTCTCCTGTGACTGTGTTCCTTGTATTGATGAGGGTGATGTGATACGTTTCTGAAAGGTTTCTCCTGTGACTGTGTTCCTTGTATTGATGAGGGTGATGTGATACGTTTCTGAAAGGTTTCTCCTGTGACTGTGTTCCTTGTATTGATGAGGGTGATGTGATACGTTTCTGAAAGGTTTCTCCTGTGTTCCTTGCAGGCGTTTGTGAGTGCCAAGCACGAGGGAGACAAGGTGATAGTGTTCGAGAGAGGCAACGTGCTGTTTCTGTTGAACTTCCACCCAACCAGGAGCCAGACCAACTACAGGGTGGCTGTGGCCTCGCCTGGGAAGTATCCTTATGGCTATGTATGTGTCCAGTGTGTGGGGGGGGGGTGGGGGGTGTGTGAAGGGGGGGGGGTGCAGATGGGTAGGTGGGAGGCTAGGTGGGATCTGTGGGTATAAATGCACAAAACATCCTAGGTACCTGGGTTCACACACACACACACACACACACACACACACACACACACACACACAGACACACACACATACGACACATTTATCACACAAACCCCGTAGCGTCGGAACACACACACACACACACAGACACACACACATACGACACATTTATCACACAAACCCTGTAGCGTCGGAACACACACACACACACACACACACACACACACACACACAGACACACACACATACGACACATTTATCACACAAACCCCGTAGCGTCGGAACACACACACACACACACAGTTGCATTTCCAGTGCCATGTTGGACTGTTTATTTCCATTTACCTGGGGCCTTGTCTCTCCCTTCCGGTGCTCTGATGTGTGAGGAGATGCTCTCTGAAGTCGGGAACACTAATAAATGCGCTGGCTGTCATTATAAAGCACAACCGTAAACATTGTACAGTCAAGTGTGTGTGTGTGTGTGTGTGTGTGCTCCAACGCTACGGGGTGTGTGTGGTAAATGTGTCGTGTGTGTGCTCCGACGCTACGGGGTGTGTGTGATAAATGTGTTGTGTGTGTGTGTGTGTGTGTGTGCGTGTGTGGAGGAACCAATTAGAGCAGAAGACAGATGAACGCGCCACTCAGAGGAAGAAGAGGTAAACAACAAGATCCAACCGGTCCAGAGTGCTTTTCCATAACATTCTGTATCCTGAAAGGACTTTAGCTGTCATGCTCCACACCTGGACTGGGAGTTGCATGATGTTTATAGTCTTGTTGTCCTGCCCCCTCCATCATGGTCACCTGAGGCTTTTCACTCTCTAACGCTCTCTGATTCTGTTTCAAATGGTTTATCTCGGCTGTCCACCCAAGCTGCTCTG
>NW_024603705.1:0-1950 GCF_018296145.1 Oncorhynchus tshawytscha | reverse complement strand
CTTAATCATGAGAAACACACCCGCCCGAGATTAAGACGGGATATTAAATAAGGTACTGGGAAATAGGACGGTAATCTTGTAAAAATATTGATCATCGTTCCTATTGAACTAATACTACTGAAATATCCAAATAAAGATACACATAGCCAGACAGAAAAACTAAGTAATTAAGTAACGGTAAATTGCTAATTCGTAGAAAGCCACACATAAAGAATTTAAAAATTAAATATAGAAAGGCATAGATAAGTGATTAAAGACCATAGCTACTAGTAACGGTAAGGATTAAGAATGGGGAGAAATGCCTCAAAAGAAGCCCCAGAACTAACGGGAGACGAGCGTTATATGGAACAGAAAGACAAGAGGAACATCGATTTCAGTCTAAAATGGAAAAAAAAAATATGATTTTGATGGGCATCTAAATGTGGACAAGTTAGAATTTCTTATAAAACAGATACATAAGGAATGTGGAAAGGACAGGCAGAAGCAGAATAAACAAGGGCTGTACACAGCTAGGGTCTGGCTTTTGGAAGCCAGGAAAAGAGTGGAAGGAGATAGAAAAAAGAAAGACCAAGATACTCTGCCCTCCGCTCCCACTATGGGAAAAAGTGGTCAATCGGGTGGGGGTGGGAATCAAAACCTATATCCTTCTCTAGTGGACCAGGCATACAGAGATAATCCCGACGATGAGGTGGTGATGGCTCAGAGGAGAGTGCAATTGCCGCTCCGTGCTGAGCCTCCTCCAGCTTATGATCTGGGAGCGGATGGTGTGAGTCCAGAGGGGCAGAAAAGCACAGAGAGAGAGCAAGAACTGATTAGAGCAGTATTGAGAAGGGTAAACATGGAAAGGGCATTGGTAGAGACTCAGACAGTGAAGGAAGAAAATAGGTCGGGGAGGGAAAAATATCCGACACCTTCACCGAATCAAAACCGATCAGGACTACTTAGAAAACCCTCCGATATAGGGGAGAAAAATAGACCACGGCCTGGGAGAGATTTACAGTACTATAGCAGGGAAGAAGACAGTGCAGAGAGAGAAGAGCAGTTTCCCCTGATAGAACTACCCAACCCCCAAGCTGGGATAGACGACAACGAACCCACGGTTCGGGTCTATCGAACCTGGACACAGAGGGACGTAGAAATGGCAGTAGAAGGAATTCCACACCCTAAAACAGGAATGGCAGGTTTTGAAAGAGATCTAAACGGACTAGCGTCCAGTTTCAGGCTAAACACAGGGGAGGTGGAAAGAGCAGTTAGAACCATAGTGGGAAAGGATTGGTTTGCTGCGCGCGGAGCCTGGATAGCAACGGGGAATAATGGGGACGTTGTGCAATGGAGCGCGGGACCGGGAGAGCCATTCAGGGCAAAAATTACAGAACTATGCGCTAACCTAACTGAATATTACCATCGACACGCCGACTTCTCTAAGGTAACGGAATGTAGACAGGGAGAAAACGAGACAGTCAGTCAGTACCTAGAACGTTTGAGAGATGTATTCAATGCCAACAGTGGTACGCCAGAACCAGCCCCCGGGGGGGATCAAAATGCTCCCTATTATCAGCAACTAAAAATAGCCTTTTTAACTGGAATGCGCGTTGAAATAAGCAGGGAAGTGAAAAAGAACCTAGTGGGGTGGGGGTTGGCAACTCTCGCAGAGGTGAAGAGATATGCAGTCCACCACGAACAGCATGGACAGACGGAAAAAAGGAAAAAAGAGAATAGGAAGGACGAGTTCTTAATGGCGGTATTAGAAGATAAAGCAACGGGGGCTGATAGAAAGGGAACGATAGGCGAAGGGGGTAAAGAGGAGTTTAAATGTTTCAATTGCAACAAAACTGGACATTTCGCTAGAAGGTGTGGGGCACCTTGTAAATATTGCGATAAGAAGGGACATCAAAGCCGCAACTGCAAAGGAAAACCACAGGGGAAGGGGGGCAACAAAAAAAGGAAGAG
>NW_024603704.1:0-1950 GCF_018296145.1 Oncorhynchus tshawytscha | reverse complement strand
CCGCCACGGCACAACCCAAGGGGGGCGCCAACCCAGACAGGAAGATCACATCAGTGACTCAACCCACTCAGGTGACGCACCCCCTCCCAGGGACGGTATGAAAGAGCCCCAGTAAGCCAGTGACTCAGCCCCTGTAATAGGGTTAGAGGCAGAGAATCCCAGTGGAAAGAGGGGAACCGACCAGGCAGAGACAGCAAGGGCGGTTCGTTGCTCCAGAGCCTTTCCGTTCACCTTCACACTCCTGGGCCAGACTACACTCAATCATATGACCCACTGAAGTGATGAGTCTTCAGTAAAGACTTAAAGGTTGAGACCGAGTTTGCGTCTCTCACATGGGTAGGCAGACCATTCCATAAAAAATGGAGCTCTATAGGAGAAAGCCCTGCCTCCAGCTGATTGCTTAGAAATTCTAGTGACAATTAGGAGGCCTGCGTCTTGTGACAGTAGCGTACGTGTAGGTAAGTACGGCAGGTTAAATCAGAGAAGATAGGTAGGAGCAAGCCCATGTAATGCTTTGTAGGTTAGCAGTAAAACCTTGAAATCAGCCCTTGACTTGACAGGAAGCCAGTGTAGGGAGGCTAGCACTGGAGTAATATGATCAAATTGTTTGGTTCTAGTCAGGATTCTGAAGTCATGTATTTAGCACCAACTGAAGTTTATTTAGTGCTTTATCCAGGTAGCCGGAAAGTAGAGCATTGCAGTAGTTTAACCTAGAAGTGACAAAAGCATGGATTAATTTTACTGCATATGGACAGAAAGTTTCTGATTTTGCAATGTTACGTAGATGGAAAAAGCCGTCCTGAATGGTCTTTGTTCTTCAAAAGAGAGATCAGGGTCCAGAGTAACACCGAGGTCCTTCACAGTTTTATTTGAGACTGTACAACCATCAAGATTACTGTCAGATTCAACAGAAGATCTCTTTTGTTTCTTGGGATCAGAACAAAACCTCTGTTTTGTCCGAGTTTAAAAGTAGAACGTTTGCAGCCATCCACTTCCTTAGGTCTGAAACACATGTTTCTAGCGAGGGCAATTTTGGGGGCTTCACCATGTTTCATTGAAATGTACAGCTGTGTGTCATCCGCATAGCAGTGAAAGTTAACATTATGTTTTCGAATGACATTCCCAAGAGGTAAAATATATAGTGAAAACAATAATGGTCCTAAAACAGTACCTTGAGGAACACCGACATTTAAGGTTGATTTGTCAGAGGACAAACCATTCAGAGACAAACTGATATCTTTGTGACAGATAAGATCTAAACCAGGCCAGAACTTGTCCGTGTAGACCAATTTGGGTTTCCAATCTCTCCAAAAGAATGTGGTGATCGATGGTATCAAAAGCAGCACTAAGGTCTAGGAGCATGAGGACAGATGCAGAGCCTCAGTCTGATGCCATTAAAAGGTCATTTACCACCTTCACAAGTGCAGTCTCAGTGCTATTATTACGAATTCCTTTTGGCCCGACAGTCTAGGGGGGATGGTAATGAGACCCGTAACAACTCATACAAATTCTAATAGTGACAAAGTAAAAGTGTGAACGAAATAACTACGACAACTGAAATCTACCGTCAAACTCAGGGTTTATTAATAAACACACGGTAATGGGGGGAGCAGGAAAAGGGGCTGAGCTGGACCCAAGGAAAGAAACAATAAGTATTAAAAACACCCCTAAGCTAGACTAGCCTACTTTAACAGTTAACTAACCAAAAATACAGTGGGTGGTCCACCCAGTTCTAACTAGTGTATTTAACAAAGTCTACCTACGGGTAGTGTATGCCCATGGGCGACTTGTCTTGGTTCCCCCTTTTCCCACCAGCAACAAACAAACACCATAACCAAAAACAATACTCACAGGTGAGAACAAAGTGATATGGAGGTGCTCAAACAAAAGAGAGGTTAAGACACAAAGAGAGAGTGAAACACAGAGACCTACAGACATGGCATTTACAGA
>NW_024603703.1:0-1948 GCF_018296145.1 Oncorhynchus tshawytscha | reverse complement strand
TAAAAGTACATACTGTAATTCAAACAAATAATTTAGGGGCTAATCCTGCCTCTCTAGCATCAGGCCACAGGTTTTCAACATCACATCTAATGTTTTCTTGCCATGCACCTGGGGAAGAACCTTCTGGAGTGCCTTATCCATCCCTGGCAGTCCTCTGACTCGTGTCCTCACATCCGGCACGCATGGCTTCCAAAAGAGACATTTGGTCATGTGGGTGGTGACCAAACACTTCCAGTTTCATCGATAAATACAAATTAATGTGGTCTTTCCAGTGCTTCCACCTCCATTACTCTCTGAAAAACAGTAAGTGCACAGTTTTACTGTAGAAATGCTAGTGTTTTTTTTTACTGTAAATATTTTGTATAGCTGTGTACGTAACCTCAGACGTCTTACCTGGACATATTGGTATCTTTGCTCTTTTACCCGTTCACTGTTTCTCTCGAACGGTACAGTGTATAACTGTTTCATTGTAACTTGGTGTTTCTTTAGACTCAAGCAATAGTTGTTGTGCTGACAGAATTAACATTTTCAAATATATCATTATCAGCCAGCACTCTATCTTGAATGTCCTGCAGTTTTATTGCATTGTTGACAACAACCATGTCAACAATAGCATTTTCCTGCGCATCTGAAAATATTTTTCCTCTTCCCCTGTTGGGGGCAGCCTTTGGGTCCTGTTGTAAAATATATTTTACAGTCAAACTTACTGTAATATATATCTGTGTAAATATTCTATAATTGCAATACAAAATAGATTCCTGTAATGTTTTCATTTACTGTAAGGATGTAACTCTCACCTGTTTGCATGATGGAAAATTCGCATTACAGATGCCACTGTGGATCTTTTTGCAGATTGTATCCTGCGTTCCCACTTCCAAGAGAAGAGTGCAACAGAGCTTTACAAACAGCTAGCTTCAGAAGCACAGCATAGCAAGGAGACCCTCAAAGCTTCCTGATGCGCATTTTAGATTTGAGGCAAAAAGTACTGTTTGCATCCCAGGAGTCAGAATCAGGGCTTAAGTATGACCCTGCTCTAGTCCAGAGCATGTGTTTTCACACAGTCCTTACGGGTCTCCAGACTGACAGTATCAGGATAGACATGCAGCCTCTCCTGCTAGAGAGCAAAACATCAGATGAGGTTTTTGCTAGAGAAGCTTAACATTGCTTGTGCTAAGAAGATACGCCATCTGCAAAGTGATCCTGCAGGAAGCCAAAGCTAAGATACCCGCAGGACAGTTAACAGAGTTAGCTGAACTTAAGACAGGTGTAGCTTCTCTAAAAGGTCTCAGTGCAGAGATTGCTCAGATTAAGGAGATATTACAGCAGCCTATGTTTCAGTCACCACCTTGTGCCTATGCCCCACCCCAGTTAGGAGGCCAGATAGGGACCCCAGCCACCTGTTTCCCAGCAGCAGTATTACAGCAGCTACAGTCGGTCCCAAGCACCTGACCCTGCACAGCATCAATATGCACCTAACTGGTATACCAACCGCCTCTGCTCAAGCTCCAAGGAGGTGTTTTGTCTGCCAGCAGGCCAGAACAGAAGCACGCTGCACACACTGCTTCCGATGTGGGAGTGGAGAACATTTTCAAGCTGGATGTAAAACCGGGAGCCAGACCATCAAGGGAGGCCCCTTAAACGGAAACGGGTTACCGCTGAGGGACGAGTGTTAACCGTAGCTACCAAAAAGTCCCAGAAATGTGCAAATTGTGCCAGAGAAGATTCATTTGAGAACCTGAAACAATGTTCATCATGTAAAGAGACACTGTACTGTTCCAAAGTATGTCAAACCAACATTGGACTAAACATAAGGAAAAAATGCACTCACCTGAAAATTGACTCTAATAGTGAAAGGTTTTCCCCGCGACAGAGGAAAATGCCCACTCCTTACCATCCTCAGCTCAGGTTGCCACCCCCTGTAGGCTATATCACTCTCGCTAGTCGGCAG
>NW_024603702.1:0-1947 GCF_018296145.1 Oncorhynchus tshawytscha | reverse complement strand
GCCGTAGTAGGGTACTCCTATAACAGGGCATTAATATGAGAATGACCCTTAAATGCATTTGGAGCATATTTTAATTTTGGGTTACCAGTTGCACATGTTCAATCACCTCAACAGGTGCACAGCAATGAGTATCCATCAGAACATGTTAAAGTGTCCATTACCAGTTGCACAACAATGCATGTGCATTTGCAATATGATTCTATAGTGAAAAAACATCACCAAATGGACAAGATGAAATCAACACAACGAGTGATGGAAAGGAACAACTGTCACTGCCCGGCCATCCTGTGTTCATCAGGCCAGTCAATTTTGCATTTTGAGCATGTCAAATTTCATATGGTAAATGCCCAAGGGTTAGAAAAGTCACATCTCTCCAAAACTTCATATGTGTGACTAGGTAACCCTCCTAAACTGTAAATCAGTCATTTCCCCCAGGAGATGTCAAAGAAAAGCTCTCATACACACACACAGCAAGGATGGAGTGAAAAACTGCGTTGCTGAAAGACACAGAGAGCAGGCAATGGCATTACCATAATCCCTAGGCTGTGCCGAGTTCAACGAGATATCCCGCTTGACCGTAGCTCGCTCGGTCTGGGCGCAGCGACCATTTGAAAAGTAGGCCCAATATGAAGCCTGCCCCACAACGTCATTTGCTTTTGGGTGACAGCGGCAGAACCGTTAGGTTTAGAAGGAAAATTCAACCACAGGAATGTTCCTAAGGTCCTTCCGATCCGTGCAAGCCTAACCTTGACCGTGTGGCATTAACCCTTGACAGTTAAAAGAAGGTGTTTACATCAAACAGTTTGCATTGACTTCTCTCCCCATAGGAATACATTGCCTGCACCCCTAAATTCAACCTGGAGTCTATATGGGTTATGAATGCCGTATGAACCTGTCTTCGGTAACAGTCCATCAGGCCACTATGAGGTCTACCTGTGTTGATTCTAAGCTTCCTAGACCAACCGGAAGTGGTTCAAATCCCCTAAAAGTGTATATCCATACCCTGCCTGCAGTTTGATAGACATAGTGCATTCAACCCTGTGTAAATCAGTCAATTCTTAACGTAAAGACTTAAAACTCAGGATTCTGTAACAGCATACCCCAATGAGGATATGTGTTGACTTATAGCTTCCTGTGCCAACCGGAAGTGTCATAATTGGTGTCTCAGGGGCTGTTTCGAGGGGTTAAAAAGTCAGATCTTTCCAAAACTTCATATATGTGATTAGGCAACCCCCATGAACTGTAAATCAGTCATTTTTCCCATAAAATTTCAAAGGAAAAATAAATCACACTAAAACACAACTTGGAAGGAGGGACGTATTGGGGTGCGTAGAGACAGACAGTGACTGCAATAGTTAGCTTTGTTCGAGCTAAAAAAGAACCGTCAGACCTAGAGTTCCGAAACTTTAGAAACCTGTTCTAGACCTCAGGTCGATGGTGCGTGGTGAGTTAGGTGGCTCTAGAAGGTTCTCGGACCGAGAAACAGCCTCGTACATTTGCAATGATTTCAATTCATTTTGACCATTACGAAAATGACGACATTTAGAAAAGTCTCAGAGACGCAAGGCTAGGTGCATTGAAACCGGCTCGGCCCATAGAGACAGACCCCAACGTTTCTGTCGATAGCTCATTCAAGGACCCCGTAGCAAGGCATGGAAAAAGTGGATTTTCAGCACCAATTAGGGTTTTACTCGGGCACCGAAGGACCTATCGAGCGGCTCGGGATTCGGGGTCGCCTCACATAGGCCTTCACATATGTCCGACCTGGACCCGCAGCTAGAACGTAACTATGTGTTTTACGTTTTTATTATGTTTTAAACCGAAGGCGCTGTGAATTATGGGCCTGCTCTGACATATGTGATAGTTGGCTTCTAAATGAGTAGGAAAAAGTGGGTTTGGTGTTAATTGATATCAGTTTGGTGTCATAATGACATCTAATTGACTGAT
>NW_024603701.1:0-1945 GCF_018296145.1 Oncorhynchus tshawytscha | reverse complement strand
CTACTGTCATTATATTACCCTGGTCTGCCATCTACTTACCCTGGTATACCCTCTACTGTCATTATATTAACCTGGTCTCTACTGTCATTATATTACCTGGTCTACGTCTACTGTCGTTATATTGCCCTGGTCTGCCCTCTGCTGTCATTTATGTTACCCCTCTCTCCCTGGTCTCCCGTCTACTGTCATTATATTACCTGGTCTACATTCTACTGTCATTATATTACCCTGGTCTACACTCTACTGTCATTATATCACCCTGGTCTACCATCTACTGTCATTATATTACCCTGTTCTACCATCTACTGTCATTATATTACCCTGGTCTCTCCTGTCATTATATTACCCACCATCTGCCATCTACTGTCATTATAATACCCTGGTCTACCATCTACTGTCATTATATTACCCTGGTCTACCACATCTACTGTCATTATATTACCCTACTCTCCCCTGGTCTCCCTTCCACTGTCATTATATTACCCTGGTCTACCATCTACTGTCACTATATTACCCTGCTCTACCATCTACTGTCATTATATTACCCTGGTCTACCATCTACTGTCATTATATTACCCTGGTCTACCATCTACTGTCATTATATTACCCTGGTCTACCCTCTACTGTCATTATATTACCCTGGTCTACCATCTACTGTCACTATATTACCCTGCTCTACCATCTACTGTCATTATATTACCCTGGTCTACCATCTACTGTCATTATATTAGCCTGGTCTACCTTCTACTGTCATTATATTACCCTGGTCTACCATCCCGATTATATTAGCCTGGTCTACCATCTACTGTGATTATATTGCCCTGGTCTACCATCCCGGTCATTATATTACCTGGTCACAACATATACTGTCATTATATTACCCTGGTCTGCCATCTACTGTCATTATATTGCCTGGTCTACCATCCCTGTCATTATATTACCCTTTTCTACCATCTACTGTCATTATATTACCCTGGCTGCCATCTACTGTCATTATATTACCCTGGCCTGCCATCTACTGTCATTATATTGCCCTGGTCTGCCATCTACTGTCATTATATTGCCCTGGTCTGCCATCTACTGTCATTATAATACCCTGGTCTACCTACTGTCATTATATTGCCCTGGTCTCTCTACTGTCATTTATATTACACTGGTCTCCCCTCTACTGTCATTTATATTACCTGGTCTACCATCTACTGTCATTATATTACCCTGGTCTACCCTCTACTGTCATTATATTACCCTCTACTGTCATTATATTCTCTAATGTCCCTGGTCTACCATCTACTGTCATTATATTACCCTGGTCTCTAATGTCATTTATATTACCTGATCTACCATCCCTGTTATTATATTACCCTGGTCTAAACTCTACTGTCATTATATTGCCCTGGTCTACCATCCCCCTGTCATTTACATTACCTGGTCTACCATCTACTGTCATTATATTACCCTGGTCTACCATCCCGGTCATTATATTACCTGGTCTACCATCTACTGTCATTATATTACCTGGTCTCCCCTCTACTGTAATTATATTACCCTGGTCTACCATCCACTGTCATTATATTACCCTGGTCTGCCATCGACTGTCATTATATTACCCTGGTCTACCATCCCTGTCATTATATTACCCTTTTCTACCATCTACTGTCATTATATTACCCTGGCCTGCCATCTGTCATTATATTACCCTGGTCTACCATCTACTGTCCATTTATATTACCTGAAATTCTGCCATCTACTGTCATTATAATACCCTAGTCTACTACTATCTACTGTCATTATATTGCCTGGTCTCCCCTCTACTGTCATTATATTACCCTGGTCTCCCATCTACTGTCATTATATTACCCTGGTCTACCATCTACTGTCATTATATTACCCTGGTCTACCATCTACTGTCATTATATTACCCTGGTCTGCCATCTACTGTCATTAT
>NW_024603700.1:0-1945 GCF_018296145.1 Oncorhynchus tshawytscha | reverse complement strand
ATGACAGAGCAGCTATATCTACTGTCTCTATTATATTATCACAGACCTGCTAGATCTACTGTCTCTATTATATTTTGACAGACCAGCTAGATCTACTGTCTCTATTATATTTTGACAGACCAGCTAGATCTACTGTCTCTATTATATTATGACAGACCAGCTAGATCTACTGTCTCTATTATATTATGACAGACCAGCTAGATCTACTGTCTCTATGTCTCTATTATATTATGACAGACCAGCTAGATCTACTGACACTATTGTACTATGACAGACCAGCTAGATCTACTGTCTCTATTATATTATGACAGACCAGCTAGATCTACTGTCTCTATTATATTATGACAGACCAGCTAGATCTACTGTCTCTATTATATTATGACAGACCAGCTAGATCTACTGTCTCTATTATATTATGACAGACCAGCTAGATCTACTGTCTCTATTATATTATGACAGACCAGCTAGATCTACTGTCTCTATTCTGTATTATTTATGACAGACCAGCTAGATCTACTGTCTCTATTATATTATGACAGACCAGCTAGATCTACTGTCTCTATTATATTATGACAGACCAGCTAGATCTACTGTCTCTGCTATATTATGACAGACCAGCTAGATCTACTGTCTCTATTATATTATGACAGACCAGCTAGATCTACTGTCTCTATTATATTATGACAGACCAGGTAGATATACTGTCTCTATTAGAAAATGACAGACCAGCTAGATCTACTGTCTCTATTATATTATGACGGACCAGGTAGATCTACTGTCTATTATATTATGACAGACCAGCTAGATCTACTGTCTCTATTATATTATGACAGACCTGCTAGATCTACTGTCTCTATTATATTTTGACAGACCAGGTAGATCTACTGTCTCTATTATATTATGACAGACCAGCTAGATCTACTGTCTCTATTATATTATGACAGACCAGCTAGATCTACTGTCTCTATTATATTATGACAGACCAGCTAGATCCACTGTCTCTATTATATTATGACAGACCAGCTAGATCTACTGTCTCTATTATATTATGACAGACCAGCTAGATCTACTGTCTCTATTATATTATGACAGACCAGCTAGATCTACTGTCTCTATTATATTATGACAGACCAGCTAGATCTACTGTCTCTATAGATCTACTGTCTCTATTATGACAGACCAGCTAGATCTACTGTCTCTATTATATTATGACAGACCAGCTAGATCTACTGTCTCTATTATATATGACAGACCAGCTAGATCTACTGTCTCTATTATATTATGACAGACCAGCTAGATCTAGTGTCTCTGCTATATTATGACAGACCAGGTAGATTTAGACTGTCTCTGTTATATTATGACAGACCAGCTAGATCTACTGTCTCTATTATATTATGACAGACCAGCTAGATCTACTGTCTCTATTATATTATGACAGACCAGCTAGATCTACTGTCTCTATTATATTATGACAGACCAGCTAGATCTACTGTCTCTATTATATTATGACAGACCAGCTAGATCTACTGTCTCTATTATATTATGACAGACCAGCTAGATCTACTGTCTCTATCTAGATCTACTGTCTCTATTATATTATGACAGACCAGCTAGATCTACTGTCTCTATTATATTATGACAGACCAGCTAGATCTACTGTCTCTATTATATTATGACAGACCAGCTAGATCTACTGTCTCTATTATATTTTGACAGACCAGCTAGATCTACTGTCTCTGCTATATTATGACAGACCAGCTAGATCCACTGTCTCTATTATATTATGACAGACCAGGTAGATATACTGTCTCTATTATATTATGACAGACCAGCTAGATCTACTGTCTCTTATATTATGACAGACCAGCTAGATCTACTGTCTCTATTATATTATGACAGACCAGCTAGATCCACTGTCTCTATTATATTATGACAGACCAGCTAG
>NW_024603699.1:0-1943 GCF_018296145.1 Oncorhynchus tshawytscha | reverse complement strand
TAATATGACAGACAAGCTAGATCTACTGTCTCTATTATAATATGACAGACCAGCTAGATCTACTGTCTCTATTATATTATGACAGACCAGCTAGATCTACTGTCTCCATTGTTTTTAGACAGACCAGCTAGATCTACTGTCTCTATTATAATATGACAGACCAGCTAGATCTACTGTCTCTATTATAATATGACAGACCAGCTAGATCTACTATCTCTATTATATTATGACAGACCAGCTAGATCTACTGTCTCTATTATATTATGACAGACCAGCTAGATCTACTGTCTCTATTATATTATGACAGACCAGCTAGATCTACTGTCTCTATTATATTATGACAGACCAGCTAGATCTACTGTCTCTATTATAATATGACAGACCAGCTAGATCTACTGTCTCTATTATATTATGACAGACCAGCTAGATCTACTGTCTCTATTATATAATGACAGACCAGCTAGATCTACTGTCTCTATTATATCAAGACAGACCAGCTAGATCTACTGTCCATTGTATTATGACAGACCAGCTAGATCTACTTTCTCTATTATATTATGACAGACCAGCTAGATCTACTGTCTCTATTATAATATGACAGACCAGCTAGATCTACTGTCTCCATTATATTATGACAGACCAGCTAGATCTACTGTCTCTATTATAATATGACAGACCAGCTAGATCTACTGTCTCCATTGTATTATGACAGACCAGCTAGATCTACTTTCTCTATTATATTATGACAGACCAGCTAGATCTACTGTCTCTGTTATATTATGACAGACCAGCTAGATCTACTGTCTCTATTATATTATGACAGACCAGCTAGATCTACTGTCTCTGTTATAATATGACAGACCAGCTAGATCTACTGTCTCTATTATAATATGACAGACCAGCTAGATCTACTGTCTCTATTATATTATGACAGACCAGCTAGATCTACTGTCTCTATTATATAATTTCAGACCAGCTAGATATACTGTCTCTATTATATTATGACAGACCAGCTAGATCTACTGTCTCTATTAAATTATTCCAGACCAGCTAGATCTACTGTCTTTATTATAATCTGACAGACCAGCTAGAGCTACTGTCTCTTTTATATTGTGACAGACCAGCGATATCTACTGTCTCTTATATAATGTCAGACCAGCTAGATCTACTGTCTCTATTATACTATGACAGACCAGCTAGATCTACTGTCTCTATTATAATATGACAGACCATCTAGATCTACTGTCTCCATTGTTTTGAGACAGACCAGGTAGATCTACTGTCTCCATTGTATTATGAAAGACCAGCTAGATCTACTGTCTCTATTATAATATGACAGACCAGCTAGATCTACTGTCTCTATTATATTATGACAGACCAGCTAGATCTACTGTCTCTATTATATTATGACAGACCAGCTAGATCTACTGTCTCTATTATATGACAGACCAGCTAGATCTACTGTCTCTATTATATTATGACAGACCAGCTAGATCTACTGTCTCTATTATATTATGACAGACCAGCTAGATCTACTGTCTCTATTATATTATGACAGACCAGCTAGATCTACTGTCAGACCAGCTATTATATTATGACAGACCAGCTAGATCTACTGTCTCTATTATAATATGACAGACCAGCTAGATCTACTGTCTCTATTATATTATGACAGACCAGCTAGATCTACTGTCTCTATTATAATATGACAGACCAGCTAGATCTACTGTCTCTATTATAATATGACAGACCAGCTAGATCTACTGTCTCTATTATATTATGACAGACCAGCTAGATCTACTGTCTCTATTATATTATGACAGACCAGCTAGATCTACTGTCTCCATTGTATTATGACAGACCAGCTAGATCTACTGTCTCTATTATATTATGACAGACCAGCTAGATCTACTGTCTCTATTATATAATTTCAGACCAGCTAG
>NW_024603698.1:0-1939 GCF_018296145.1 Oncorhynchus tshawytscha | reverse complement strand
TGTGCCGTGGTGGAGATCTTTGTGGGCTATACTCGGCCTTGTCTCAGGATGGTAAGTTGGTGGTTGAAGATATCCCTCTAGTGGTGTGGAGGCTGTGCTTTGGCAAAGTGGGTGGGGTTATATCCTTCCTGTTTGGCCCTGTCCGGGGGTGTCCTCGGATGGGGCCACAGTGTCTCCTGACCCCTCCTGTCTCAGCCTCCAGTATTTATGCTGCAGTAGTTTATGTGTCGGAGGGCTAGAGTACTTCTCCTGTCCTATTCGGTGTCATGTGTGAATTTAAGTGTGCTCTCTCTAATTCTCTCTTTCTCTCTTTCTTTCTCTCTCTCGGAGGACCTGAGCCCTAGGACCATGCCTCAGGACTACCTGACATGATGACTCCTTGCTGTCCCCAGTCCACCTGGCCGTGCTGCTGCTCCAGTTTCAACTGTCATTTATGAACATTTGAACATCTTGGCCATGTTCTGTTATAATCTCCACCCGGCACAGCCAGAAGAGGACTGGCCACCCCACATAGCCTGGTTCCTCTCTAGGTTTCTTCCTAGGTTTTGGCCTTTCTAGGGAGTTTTTCCTAGCCACCGTGCTTCTACACCTGCATTGCTTGCTGTTTGGGGTTTTAGGCTGGGTTTCTGTACAGCACTTTGAGATATCAGTTGATGTACGAAGGGCTATATAAATACATTTGATTTGATTTGATTTTGACCTTGGTAGAGGGGTGTGGAGGTTGTTCCCCATCCCCATCAGAGGTGCCCGAGAAGAATCCTTTCCAGGTTCCCTCTACTGATGGGGTTTCAAATATATCCCGTAGCCCCTGGTCGCTCCTTCCTTCCATCCTCCGTTGTGTATAACCCTTCACAGGTGTCTTCATCGGAGGTTTCCTGGAATAGCTGTCAGTGGCATTTGGTCTGTGTTTTGGTGAGGCTATGTTTCCTTGTAGGCTACAAGCTCGGGCTTGGATGTTTTATTTATTTCTCTGCATTCCTGCCCCCCTACGGTGGCCCGGACCTTGGCGTGTGATAGAGAGACCTGATCCCCTTTATACGGTGCGTAAAGTCGTCTGCCGAAGCTCCTTATATAGGTGACAGTCTCCCCCAATCAATAATGGCACCTTCAGCTGGGGTACTTTCCCTGCCCTGACTGTACACCTTCCTTTCAGGTTGAGAATGGACTGACTCACGGTGGGGTAATGGTGGGTGTCTCCATGGATACAGGACACAGCTACATTGCCTGGTAGCAGTGTTGCCGTGGCCACCATCTGCTCTTCCACTAATGTAACCATACTGCCGGAGTCGAGAATGGCTACCACGTCTCGTCCTTCTATATGAACCGGAATCTCTGGGGCTGGGACTATTTCTGCTAACCAATAGGGGCGATCCTGCTCTCTTGGACAGGGATGCGTGGGGATGGGCAGCGATGACTTGGTGGCCATGGACTCGTCCTGTCTGGGACATTGTGGGGTGTAATGGTCTGGAGACTGGCATTTATAGCACCGCCCCTGTTGTGTGGGTGATGACTTCTCCCACGTCCGGAGCGAGTTCGGTCGTTTGGGTGGCG
The DNA here is from genome assembly GCF_018296145.1 of Oncorhynchus tshawytscha. Lineage (NCBI taxonomy): Eukaryota > Metazoa > Chordata > Actinopteri > Salmoniformes > Salmonidae > Oncorhynchus > Oncorhynchus tshawytscha. The sequence continues at coordinate 388 of NW_024603698.1, read as the reverse complement.
GACGTGCCGGGGTTAATCAGGGAAAGGTCTTGGCAGAGACCTTCCTTCCTACTCCCATGTAGATCGGCCTGGGCTATGCCTACTCCCATGTTTCCACGGCCTGGGCTATGTTGTCGGCTGATGACGGGTTTGTTTGCCCCAAAACCCTTTTTAAGTCCATGGGTAATTCCCTTAAAATCTTGTCCGCTACGACATGTCCTACTTCCTTTCCGGGTTCCAGCCACTGTTTCATTAGTCATATGAGTGCGAAAATCTGGGCACGCACGAGTTGATCGACCATATACAGTTGAAGTCGGAAGTTTACATACACTTAGGTTGGCATCATTAAAACTCGTTTCTCAGTCACTCCACACATTTCTTGTTAACCTTTCTAGCGCTAACAGAACCC
>NW_024603697.1:0-1937 GCF_018296145.1 Oncorhynchus tshawytscha | reverse complement strand
CCAGTGTGATTCTATATGACTGGGTTGATATAGACCAGTCCTCTCCCAGTGTGATTCTATATATATAGACCAAAGTCAAATCAAATCAAATCAAATCAAATCAAATTTATTTATATAGCCCTTCGTACATCAGCTGATATCTCAAAGTGCTGTACAGAAACCCAGCCTAAAACCCCAAACAGCAAGCAATGCAGGTGTAGAAGCACGGTGGCTAGGAAAAACTCCCTAGAAAGGCCAAAACCTAGGAAGAAACCTAGAGAGGAACCAGGCTATGTGGGGTGGCCAGTCCTCTTCTGGCTGTGCCGGGTGGAGATTATAACAGAACATGGCCAAGATGTTCAAATGTTCATAAATGACCAGCATGGTCGAATAATAATAAGGCACAACAGTTGAAACTGAGCAGCAGCACAGTCAGGTGGAAGTTGAAACTGGAGCAGCAGCATGGCCAGGTGGACTGGGGACAGAAAGGGAGTCATCATGTCAGGTAGTCCTGGGGCATGGTCCTAGGGCTCAGGTCAGTTGAAACTGGAACAGCAGCATGGCCAGGTGGACTGGGGACAGCAAGGAGTCATCATGTCAGGTAGTCCTGGAGCTCAGGTCCTAGGGCTCAGGTCCTCCGAGAGAGAGAAAGAAAGAGAGAAGGAGAGAATTAGAGAACGCACACTTAGATTCACACAGGACACCGAATAGGACAGGAGAAGTACTCCAGATATAACAAACTGACCCCAGCCCCCCAACACATAAACTACTGCAGCATAAATACTGGAGGCTGAGACAGGAGGGGTCAGGAGACACTGTGGCCCCATCCGAGGTCACCCCGGACAGGGCCAAACAGGAAGGATATAACCCACCCACTTTGCCAAAGCACAGCCCCCACACCACTAGAGGGATATCTTCAACCACCAACTTACCATCCTGAGACAAGGCTGAGTATAGCCCACAAAGATCTCCGCCACGGCACAACCCAAGGGGGGCGCCAACCCAGACAGGATGACCACAACAGTGAATCAACCCACTCAGGTGACGCACCCTCCAGGGACGGCATGAGAGAGCCCCAGTAAGCCAGTGACCCAGCCCCTGTAATAGGGTTAGAGGCAGAGAATCCCAGTGGAAAGAGGGGAACCGGCCAGGCAGAGACAGCAAGGGCGGTTCGTTGCTCCAGAGCCTTTCCGTTCACCTTCCCACTCCTGGGCCAGACTACACTCAATCATATGACCCACTGAAGAGATGAGTCTTCAGTAAAGACTTGAAGGTTGAGACCGAGTTTGCGTCTCTGACATGGGTAGGCAGACCGTTCCATAAAAATGGAGCTCTATAGGAGAAAGCCCTGCCTCCAGCTGTTTGCTTAGAAATTCTAGGGACAATTAGGAGGCCTGCGTCTTGTGACCGTAGCGTACGTGTAGGTATGTACGGCAGGACCAAATCAGAGAGATAGGTAGGAGCAAGCCCATGTAATGCTTTGTAGGTTAGCAGTAAAACCTTGAAATCAGCCCTTGCTTTGACAGGAAGCCAGTGTAGAGAGGCTAGCACTGGAGTAATATGATCAAATTTTTTGGTTCTAGTCAGGATTCTAGCAGCCGTATTTAGCACTAACTGAAGTTTATTTAGTGCTTTATCCGGGTAGCCGGAAAATAGAGCATTGCAGTAGTCTAACCTAGAAGTGACAAAAGCATGGATTAATTTTTCTGCATCATTTTTGGACAGAAAGTTTCTGATTTTTGCAATGTTACGTAGATGGAAAAAAGATGTCCTTGAAATGGTCTTGATATGTTCTTCAAAAGAGAGATCAGGGTCCAGAGTAACGCCGAGGTCCTTCACAGTTTTATTTGAGACGACTGTACAACCATTAAGATTAATTGTCAGATTCAACAGAATATCTCTTTGTTTCTTGGGACCTAGAACAAGCATCTCTGTTTTGTCCGAGTTTAATAGTAGAA
>NW_024603696.1:0-1934 GCF_018296145.1 Oncorhynchus tshawytscha | reverse complement strand
CTGGGGCTGTAGTCCTATTCAGAGCCCTGTGACATGCCTCTATAATGACATTATTACTCTGGGGCTGTAGTCCTCTTCAGAGCCCTGTGACATGCCTCTATAATTACATTTTACTCTGGGACTGCATGCTTTGTTCCACTGTGGTTAGATATTCTTCTGTACTCACTAAAAGCAATCTGTTCTACTTTGTTAGATATCCTACTGTACCTACTAAAAGCTATCTGTTCTACTTTGTTAGATATCTTACTGTACTCACTAAAAGCTATCGGTTCTACTTTGTTAGCTTTTAGTGAGTACAGTAGAATATCTATCTGTTCTACTTTGTTAGATACCCTACTGTACTCACTAAAAGCTATCGGTTCTACGTTGTTAGATATTCTACTGTACTCACTAAAAGCTATCGGTTCTACGTTGTTAGATATTCTACTGTACTCACTAAAAGCTATCGGTTCTACGTTGTTAGATATTCTACTGTACTCACTAAAAGCTATCAGTTCTACTTTGTTAGATGTCCTACTGTACTCACTATCCTAATGTACTCCTCCAACTGTATCCAATACACGTGTAATAAGCCATATACTGGAAACACTCAAGCAACACATTCAGTTAAACAACTAGCAACACATTCAGTTAAACAACTAGCAACACATTCAGTTAAACAACTAGCAACACATTCAGTTAAACAACTAGCAACACATTTAGATAAACAACTAGCAACACATTTAGATAAACAACTAGCAACACATTCAGTTAAACAACTAGCAACACATTCAGTTAAACAACTAGCAACTACATTTAGTTAAACAACTAGCAACACATTTAGTTAAACAACTAGCAACACATGTAGTTAAACAACTAGCAACACATGTAGTTAAACAACTAGCAACACATTTAGTTAAACGACAAGCAACACATTTAGTTAAACGACTAGCAACACATTTAGTTAAACGACTAGCAACACATTTAGCTAAATGACTAGCAACATATTTAGTTAAACAACTAGCAACACATTTAGCTAAATGACTAGCAACATATTTAGTTAAACAACTAGCAACACATTTAGTTTAAGCGATCGGACCCCTAAACTGACATACCCAAATCTAACTGCCTGTTGCATATTCTTGACACCATTTGATAGGAAACACTTTGAAGTTTGTGGAAATGTGATAGGAATGTAGGAGAATACAACACTGTAGATCTGGTAAAAGAAAGTACAACCGTTCTTTTGCATTTTCTAATAATACAATGTATTATTCCAGCCAAGGTGAAATTAAGATTTTGGCCATTAGATGAGCTAAATTCAGTTAGATTTTAGGCGACAATTTAAAAAAAAAATCCTGATCCCTAAGAGGTTTTAATATGGACTCTTTTGACCTAAATTGCTTTTCTGTTTTAGGTGAGTACTGAATTGCATGGCCTCTGGAGGCACATTTGAAAGTGTCCCATATAATAAGGGGATCTGCTGTACCTATGTTATGTCGGAAAAAGTCAGTTATAAATTATTCTGTCCTAGTTAAAGACAAGTTATCATCCAGTAGGCTTTGATTCAAATCCCAATATCCTCGCCCACGTAGGAAATTCTGTAAAGTCCAAGTTTTTCATTTTAAAAGGCTAATTGATCATTAGAAAACCCTTAATTATGTTAACACAGCCCAAACTATTGTTCTGATTAAAGAAGCAATAAAACTGGCCTTCTTTAGACTAGTTGAGTATCTGGAGCATCAGCATTTGTGGGATCGATTACAGCCTCAAAATGGCCAGAAACAAAGACCTTTCTTCTGAAATTCATAATTTTGTTGATTGTTCTGAAAGAGCTGCAAAACCTGGACCCGTACAAATCTTGGACCTCTTCAAAGGGGGAGACACCCTGGACCCAAACTGTTACAGACCTATATCCATCCTGCCCTGCCTATCTAAGGTCCTCGAAAGCCAAG
>NW_024603695.1:0-1932 GCF_018296145.1 Oncorhynchus tshawytscha | reverse complement strand
TTTTTGTCCTCTGGCGTCCTTGGGTAGACAGAGGGAATCTGGAAGGACATCAAGGAATCTTTGTGTTGTCTGTGAATTTATAGCACAACTTTTGATGCTCCTTGGTTGGGGTCTGAGCAGATTATTTGTTGCAATTGCAAACGTAATAAAATGGTGGTCCGATAGTCCAGGATTATGAGGAAAAACATTAAGATTCATTGACTAGAATTGCCTTTGAAGTAAGGGATCTAACAATCACATCAAGATTATGCAGTGATTAGTTCCTATTTTGAGATGTGATTTTGAGTATCATGATCTCTTTCAATAATGACAGGAATGGAGGAGGTCTTTATCCTAGTGAGATTGCTAAGGCGAACAACGCCATGTTTAGTTTTGCCCAACCTAGGTCGAGGCACAGACACAGTCTCAATGGTGATAGCTGAGCTGACTACACTGACTGTGCTAGTGGCAGACTCCACTATGCTGGCAGGCTGGCTAACACCCTGCTGCCTGGCCTGCACCCTATTTCATTGTGGAGCTAGAGGAGTTAGAGCCCTGTCTATGTTGGTAGATACGATGAGAGCACCCCTCCAGCTAGGATGGAGTCCGTCACTCCTCAGCAGGTCAGGCTTGGTCCTGTTTGTGGGTGAGTCCCAGAAAGAGGGCCAATTATCTACAAATTCTATCTTTTGGGAGGGGCAGAGAAACGTTTTCAACCAGCGATTGAGTTGTGAGACTCTGCTGTAGAGCTCATCACTCCCCCTAACTGGGAGGGGGCCAGAGACAATTACTCGATGCCGACACATCTTTCTAGCTGATTTACACACCGAAGCTATGTTGCGCTTGGTGATCTCTGACTGTGATCCCGGATCCACGTTGGTGCCGACGTGGATAACAATATCTCTATACTTTCTACACTCTCCAGTTTTAGCTTTAGCCAGCACCATCTTCAGATTAGCCTTAACGTCGGTATTCCTGCCCCCTGGTAAACAGTGTATGATCGCTGGATGATTCATTTTAAGTCTAATACTGCGGGTAATGGAGTCGCCAATGACTAGAGTTTTCAATTTGTCAGAGCTAATGGTGGGAAGCTTCGGAGTCTCAGACCCCGTAACGGGAGGAGTAGAGACACGAGAAGGCTCGGCCTCTGACTCCGACTTGCTGCCCTCTTGATTCTAGCCATCCCGGATCCGGGATCGTGAATACAGCCTCAAGCTCATTACCATAACGCAACGTTAACTATTCATGAAAATCGCAAATGAAATGAAATTAATTTGCTAGCTCTCAAGCTTAGCCTTTTGTTAACAACACTGTCATCTCAGATTTTCAAAATATGCTTCTCAACCATAGCAAAACAAGCATTTGTGTAACAGTATTGATAGTTAGCATCAGCATCAGCAATCAACATTTTCACAAAAACCAGAAAAACATTCAAATAAATCATTTACCTTTTAAGAACTTCGGATGTTTTCAATGAGGAGACTCTCAGTTAGATAGCAAATGTTCAGTTTTTCCTGAAAGATTATTTGTTTAGGAGAAATCGCTCTGTTTGGTGCGTCACGTTTGGCTACCAAAAAAACCCTGAAAATTCAGTCATCAAAATGTCGAACTTTTTTCCAAATGAACTCCATAATATCGACTGAAACACGGTAAAAGTTGTTTAGAATCAATCCTCAACGTGTTTTTCACATATCTCTTCGATGATATATCGTTCGTGGAAGTGTGCGTTCTCCTCTGAATCTCAATGGAAAATGCCTCCAGTTGAAGATTACGCACCAATTTAGACAAAGGACACCGGGCGGACCCCTGGCAAATGTAGTCTCTTATGGCCAATCTTCCAATGATATGCCTACAAATACGTCACAATGCTGCAGACACCTTGGAGAAACGATAGAAAGGGCAGGCTCATTCCCGGCGCATTCACAGCCATATAAGGATACAATGGAAAACAGA
>NW_024603694.1:0-1927 GCF_018296145.1 Oncorhynchus tshawytscha | reverse complement strand
CACCATCCTTCCTGTGATTTTTTAACTGGCAGCCATGTTAATCCCCATCCTTCCTGTGATTTTTTAACTGGCAGCCATGTTAATCACCATCCTTCCTGTGATTTTTTAACTGGCAGCCATGTTAATCCCCATCCTTTCCTGTGATTTTTAACTGGCAGCCATGTTAATCACCATCTTTCCTGTGATTTTTAACTGGCAGCCATGTTAATCACCATCCTTCCTGTGATTTTTAACTGGCAGCCATGTTAATCACCATCCTTCCTGTGATTTTTTAACTGGCAGCCATGTTAATCACCATCTTTCCTGTGATTTTTTAACTGGCAGCCATGTTAATCACCCATCCTTCCTGTGATTTTTTAACTGGCAGCCATGTTAATCACCATCCTTCCTGTGATTTTTAACTGGCAGCCATGTTAATCACCATCCTTCCTGTGATTTTTTAACTGGCAGCCATGTTAATCACCCATCCTTCCTGTGATTTTTAACTGGCAGCCATGTTAATCCCCATCCTTCCTGTGATTTTTTAACTGGCAGCCATGTTAATCACCATCCTTTCCTGTGATTTTTAACTGGCAGCCATGTTAATCACCATCCTTCCTGTGATTTTTAACTGTGATTTTTAACTGGCAGCCATGTTAATCCCCATCCTTCCTGTGATTTTTAACTGTGATTTTTAACTGGCAGCCATGTTAATCACCATCCTTCCTGTGATTTTTTAACTGGCAGCCATGTTAATCACCCATCCTTCCTGTGATTTTTTAACTGGCAGCCATGTTAATCACCCATCCTTCCTGTGATTTTTAACTGGCAGCCATGTTAATCACCATCCTTCCTGTGATTTTTTAACTGGCAGCCATGTTAATCACCATCCTTCCTGTGATTTTTAACTGTGATTTTTAACTGGCAGCCATGTTAATCACCATCCTTCCTGTGATTTTTTAACTGGCAGCCATGTTAATCACCCATCCTTCCTGTGATTTTTAACTGTGATTTATAACTGGCAGCCATGTTAATCACCATCCTTCCTGTGATTTTTAACTGGCAGCCATGTTAATCACCATCCTTCCTGTGATTTTTTAACTGGCAGCCATGTTAATCACCATCCTTCCTGTGATTTTTAACTGGCAGCCATGTTAATCACCATCCTTCCTGTGATTTTTTAACTGGCAGCCATGTTAATCCCCATCCTTCCTGTGATTTTTTAACTGGCAGCCATGTTAATCCCCATCCTTCCTGTGATTTTTAACTGTGATTTTTAACTGGCAGCCATGTTAATCCCCATCCTTCCTGTGATTTTTTAACTGGCAGCCATGTTAATCCCCATCCTTCCTGTGATTTTTAACTGGCAGCCATGTTAATCACCATCCTTCCTGTGATTTTTTAACTGTGATTTTTAACTTGCAGCCATGTTAATCCCCATCCTTCCTGTGATTTTTTAACTGGCAGCCATGTTAATCACCATCCTTCCTGTGATTTTTTTAACTGGCAGCCATGTTAATCACCATCCTTCCTGTGATTTTTAACTGGCATCCATGTTAATCACCATCCTTCCTGTGATTTTCTAACTGGCAGCCATGTTAATCACCATCCTTCCTGTGATTTTTTAACTGGCAGCCATGTTAATCCCCATCCTTCCTGTGATTTTTAACTGGCAGCCATGTTAATCACCATCCTTCCTGTGATTTTTTAACTGGCAGCCATGTTAATCACCATCCTTCCTGTGATTTTTAACTGGCATCCATGTTAATCACCATCCTTCCTGTGATTTTCTAACTGGCAGCCATGTTAATCACCATCCTTCCTGTGATTTTTAACTGGCAGCCATGTTAATCACCATCCTTCCTGTGATTTTCTAACTGGCAGCCATGTTAATCACCTTCCTTCCTGCGATTTTTAACTGTGATTTATAACTGGCAGCCATGTTATT
>NW_024603693.1:0-1926 GCF_018296145.1 Oncorhynchus tshawytscha | reverse complement strand
CTGCTCAACAGTCATAAGACCAAATCAAATCAAATCAAATCAAATCAAATTTTATTTGTCACATACACATGGTTAGCAGATGTTAATGCGAGTGTAGCGAAATGCTTGTGCTTCTAGTTCCGACAATGCAGTAATAACGAGCAAGTAATCTAACTAACAATTCCAAAAAAAAACTACTGTCTTATACACAGTGTAAGGGGATAAAGAATATGTACATAAGGATATATGAATGAGTGATGGTACAGAGCAGCATAGGCAAGATACAGTAGATGATATCGAGTACAGTATATACATATGAGATAAGTATGTAAACCAAGTGGCATAGTTAAAGTGGCTAGTGATACATGTATTACATAAGGATGCAGTCGATGATATAGAGTACAGTATCAACGTATGCATATGAGATGAACAATGTAGGGTAAGTAACATTATATAAGGTAGCATTGTTTAAAGTGGCTAGTGATATATTTACATAATTTCCCATCAATTGGCAGTAGCCACTCAATGTTGGTGGTGGCTGTTTAACAGTCTGATGGCCTTGAGATATGAAGCTGTTTTTCAGTCTCTCGGTCCCAGCTTTGATGCACCTGTACTGACCTCGCCTTCTGGATGACAGCGGGGTGAACAGGCAGTGGCTCGGGTGGTTGATGTCCTTGATGATCTTTATGGCCTTCCTGTAGCATCGGGTTGTGTAGGTGTCCTGGAGGGCAGGTAGTTTGCCCCCGGTGATGCGTTGTGCAGACCTCACTACCCTCTGGAGGCTACTTACGGTTGAGGCGGTGCAGTTGCCATACCAGGCGGTGATACAGCCCGCCAGGATGCTCTCGATTATGCATCTGTAGAAGTTTGTGAGTGCTTTTGGTGACAAGCCGAATTTCTTCAGCCTCCTGAGGTTGAAGAGGCGCTGCTGCGCCTTCCTCACGATGCTGTCTGTGTGAGTGGACCAATTCAGTTTGTCTGTGATGTGTATGCCGAGGAACTTAAAACTTGCTACCCTCTCCACTACTGTTCCATCGATGTGGATGGGGGGTGTTCCCTCTGCTGTTTCCTGAAGTCCACAATCATCTCCTTAGTTTTGTTGACGTTGAGTGTGAGGTTATTTTCCTGACACCACACTCCGAGGGCCCTCACCTCCTCCCTGTAGGCCGTCTCGTCGTTGTTGGTAATCAAGCCTACCACTGTTGTGTCGTCCGCAAACTTGATGATTGAGTTGGAGGCGTGCATGGCCACGCAGTCGTGGGTGAACAGGGAGTACAGGAGGGGGCTCAGAGCAGCACCCTTGTGGGGCCCCAGTGTTGAGGATCGCGGGGAGGAGATGTTGTTGCCTACCCTCACCACCTGGGGGCGGCCCGTCAGGAAGTCCAGTACCCAGTTGCACAGAGCGGGAGTCGGACCCAGGGTCTCGAGCTTGATGGCGAGCTTGGAGTGGTGTTGAATGCCGAGCTGTAGTCGATGAACAGCATTCTCACATAGGTATTCCTCTTGTCCAGATGGGTTAGGGGCAGTGTGCAGTGTGGTTGAGATTGCATCGTCTGTGGACCTATTTGGGCGGTAAGCAAATTGGAGTGGGTCAAGGGTGTCAGGTAGGGTGGAGGTGATATGGTCCTTGACTAGTCTCTCAAAGCACTTCATGATGACGGATGTGAGTGCTACGGGGCGGTAGTCGTTTAGCTCAGTTACCTTAGCTTTCTTGGGAACAGGAACAATGGTGGCCCTCTTGAAGCATGTGGGAACAGCAGACTAATGCTGTAAACAGCCATAATGCTGCTAAACAATAATGCTGCTAAACAGCCATAATGTAACAGCTAAACATCCATTAGACCATAATGCTGCTAAACAGCCATAATGCTGCTAAACAGCCATAATGCTACTAAACAGCCATAATGCTGCGGCCATATTAATGCTAAACAGCCATTAGACCATAAT
>NW_024603692.1:0-1923 GCF_018296145.1 Oncorhynchus tshawytscha | reverse complement strand
GGTTGGCAGCTGGACCACGGCGTCACACTTGCCAGGGTGATGGCCCGGTAGCTTTGGACCAGACACCACACTTGCTTGGGATCCAGTTGATTCAGCTCCAGTGTAGGCAGGATGCCATAAGCATCACTAGGAAACAAAGAAAACATTGTGTGTGCATCTGTGTAAAGCAATTGGAACTAGATTGTGATTGGAGTTAGTTTGAACCAAAACGCACACCTTGAAGGGTAAAACAGATCCCTCCAATTAGCAGGCAACAAATCCAAGAAAACACTACAAAACATTCAGACAGGTAAACATCAATAACCAGTGAACACTTTAAGACAAGGTAAACTAATCAGATGAACGCATTGAAAACTAACCTCAAAGAGAGTCCAAAAGTCACAGCCATTTTAGTGATCAAAACCACAACCGTATTCAGAACTAATGCTAGACAGACACCCTGCCAGAATATCCCTGTTGCAATGTCTAACAGCTGTTTTGGTTGCACCTCATAAAGGAATCCCAGACCCTTCTTACCTGAATGACTAATTATGTACAGGTGTCAACCAATGAACTTAATTTCAATTGGTTCAATTTCCCAATTGCGATTAGGTGCTCTTGATTTCATTCAGCTGGTGTGCTGGAGGGTGGAGTTTACACATCATGGACCAATCCGACAGTTTTAAAGAGTGAACTCTACCCACCCATTCCAGATTGAGCCAATTGTTTTTCATCCGTTGACGCATGGTGAACAACAGAGTTGAATGTTCGCCAAAAATCACACACCAAATTCATTTAAACATTTTACAGAAAACAGACAATTGATGAATGCATATTCATTTTCATACATGTTCATGCGTCTGTAGCTGCCAAATTCTGATCTTTTTACCACTAATTGGTCTTTTCACCAATCAGATCAGCCGTCTTGCCAGCAAAAACCTTCTATTTTATGTTCACCAGCTAAAAAGTAGCCTATCAGATTGACCTGTCAGAATAATATCATGAATGATATCATCAATCCAGTGGCCTTTTGTTCTCATGTGTGTTACAGAAACACTGCTAACCCAACAACAGTGCTAGGTGCCTGTACTACAGAAACACTGCTAACCCAACAACAGTACTAGGTGCCTGTACTACAGAAACACAACTAACCCAACAACAGTACTAGGTGCCTGTACTACAGAAACACTGCTAACCCAACAACAGTACTAGGTGCCTGTACTACAGAAATACAACTAACCCAACAACAGTGCTAGGTGCCTGTACTACAGAAACACTGCTAACCCAACAACAGTGCTAGGTGCCTGTACTACAGAAATACAACTAACCCAACAACAGTACTAGGTGCCTGTACTACAGAAAAACAGCTAACCCAACAACAGTGCTAGGTGCCTGTACTACAGAAATACAACTAACCCAACAACAGTACTAGGTGCCTGTACTACAGAAACACTGTTAACCCAACAACAGTACTAGGTGCCTGTACTACAGAAACAACTAACCAAACAGTACTAGGTGCCTGTACTACAGAAACACTGCTAACCCAACAACAGTGCTAGGTGCCTGGGTACTACAGAAACATTGTTAACCCAACATTGTTAACCCAACAACAGTAATAAATGCCTTTTCATAGGCTAACCCAGTACCTTGAAGGTGGTCTCCTGATTTAAAAAAACTGCTAACTTTGTGTGTACTTCCAATGCTGGTGCCTGTTGTTGTTAACCCAACAACAGTACCAATGTTGTTGTTTTTATATTAAGAAAATGTGACTTTGAGAGCATAAACATGAAAATAAAAAAATGACAACAGTAGGCCTAACAATACAGTATAGAGTGTTCACTCACTACCCATTGTGAGTGAAAATGCACTTTGGTGATACAATTTTACTTTTAAATATATTTACAGATATGAGGCTTCATGTTCAAAATCGTTCAGTGGGGTGTT
>NW_024603691.1:0-1922 GCF_018296145.1 Oncorhynchus tshawytscha | reverse complement strand
TTGATCTACTACAGACCAGCTTGATCTACTGTCTCGATTATAATATGACAGACCAGCTAGATCTACTATCTTTTTAATAATGTACAAACCAGCTAGATCTACTGTCTCCATTATATTATGACAGACCAGCTAGATCTACTGTCTCTATTATATTATGACAGACCAGCTAGATCTACTGTCTCGATTATAATATGACAGACCAGCTAGATCTACTGTCTTTTTAATAATGTACAAACCTGCTAGATCTACTGTCTCCATTATATTATGACAGACCAGCTAGATCTACTGTCTCTATTATATTATGAAAGACCAGCTAGATCTACTGTCTCTATTATAATATGACAGACCAGCTAGATCTACTGTCTCTATTATATTTTGACAGACCAGCTTGATCTACTATCTCTATTATTTTATGACATGCAAGCTAGATCTACTGTCTCTATTATAATATGACAGACCAGCTAGATCTACTGTCTCTATTATATTATGACAGACCAGCTAGATCTACTGTCTCTATTATAATATGACAGACCAGCTAGATCTACTGTCTCTATTAGATTATGAAAGACCAGCTTGAACTACTGTCTCTATTATAATATGACAGACCAGCTAGATCTACTGTAGACCAGCTAGATCTACTGTCTCTATTATATAATCTGACAGACCAGCTAGATCTACTGTCTCTATTATATATATGACAGACCAGCTAGATCTACTGTCTCTATTATATTATGACAGACCAGCTAGATCTACTATCTCTATTATTTTATGACAGACCAGCTAGATCTACTGTCTCTATATAATATGACAGACCAGCTAGATCTACTGTCTCTATTATATTTTGACAGACCAGCTTGATCTACTGTCTCGATTATAATATGACAGACCAGCTAGATCTACTGTCTTTTTAATAATGTACAAACCAGCTAGATCTACTGTGTCCATTATATTATGACAGACCAGCTAGATCTACTGTCTCTATTATATTATGACAGACCAGCTAGATCTACTGTCTCTATTATATTATGACAGACCAGCTAGATCTACTGTCTCGATTATAATATGACAGACCAGCTAGATCTACTGTCTTTTTAATAATGTACAAACCTGCTAGATCTACTGTCTCCATTATATTATGACAGACCAGCTAGATCTACTGTCTCTATTATATTATGAAAGACCAGCTAGATCTACTGTCTCTATTATAATATGACAGACCAGCTAGATCTACTGTCTCTATTATATTTTGACAGACCAGCTTGATCTACTATCTCTATTATTTTATGACATGCAAGCTAGATCTACTGTCTCTATTATAATATGACAGACCAGCTAGATCTACTGTCTCTATTATATTATGACAGACCAGCTAGATCTACTGTCTCTATTATAGATCTATGACAGACCAGCTTGAACTACTGTCCAGCTAGATCTACTGTCTCTATTATAATATGACAGACCAGCTAGATCTACTGTCTCTATTATAATATGACAGACCAGCTAGATCTACTGTCTCTATTATATTATGACAGACCAGCTAGATCTACTGTCTCTATTATAATATGACAGACCAGCTAGATCTACTGTCTCTATTATATTATGACAGACCAGCTAGATCTACTGTCTCTATTATAATATGACAGACCAGCTAGATCTACTGTCTCTATTATAATATGACAGACCAGCTAGATCTACTGTCTCTATTATATTATGACAGACCAGCTAGATCTACTGTCTCTATTATATTATGACAGACCAGCTAGATCTACTGTCTCTATTATATTATGACAGACCAGCTAGATCTACTGTCTCTATTATAATATGACAGACCAGCTAGATCTACTGTCTCTATTATATTATGACAGACCAGCTAGATCTACTGTCTCTATTATATTATGACAGACCAGCTAGATCTACTGTCT
>NW_024603690.1:0-1922 GCF_018296145.1 Oncorhynchus tshawytscha | reverse complement strand
GTCATCTTAAAATAGAGACAGTAGATCTAGCTGGTCTGTCATATTAAAATAGAGACAGTAGATCTAGCTGGTCTGTCATAATATAATAGAGACAGTAGATCTAGCTGGTCTGTCATATTATAATAGAGACATTAGATCTAGCTGGTCTGTCATAATATAATAGAGACACAGAGACAGTAGATCTAGCTGGTCTGTCATAATATAATAGAGACAGTAGATCTAGCTGGTCTGTCATAATATAATAGAGACAGTAGATCTAGCTGGTCTGTCATTGCTATAATAGAGACAGTAGATCTAGCTGGTCTGTCATATTATAATCGAGACAGTAGATCTAGCTGGTCTGTCATAATATAATGGAGACAGTAGATCTAGCTGGTCTGTCATAGTATAATAGAGACAGTAGATCTAGCTGGTCTGTCATATTATAATAGAGACAGTAGATCTAGCTGGTCTGTCATAATTTAATGAAGACATAGAGACAGTAGATCAAGCTGGTCTGCCATATTATAATAGAGACAGTAGAGCTAGCTGGTCTGTCATAATAAAATAGAGACAGTAGATCTTGCTGGTCTGTCATAATATAATAGAGACAGTAGATCAAGCTGGTCTGTCATATTATAATAGAGACAGTAGATCTAGCTGGTCTGTCATAATATAATAGAGACACAGAGACAGTAGATCTAGCTGGTCTGTCATAATATAATAGATACAGTAGATCTAGCTGGTCTGTCATATTATAATAGAGACAGTAGATGTATCTGGTCTGTCATAATATAATAGAGACAGTAGATCTAGCTGGTCTGTCATAGTACACTAGAGACAGTAGATCTAGCTGGTCTGTCATATTAAAATAGAGACAGTAGATCTAGCTGATCTGTCATAGTATAATAGAGACAGTAGATCTAGCTGGTCTGTCATATTATAATAGAGACAGTAGATCTAGCTGGTCTGTCATTGTACACTAGAGACAGTAGATCTAGCTGGTCTGTCATAGTACACTAGAGACAGTAGATCTAGCTGGTCTGTCATATTAAAATAGAGAAAGTAGATCTCGCTGGTCTGTCATAATATAATAGAGACAGTAGATCTAGCTGGTCTGTCATATTATAATAGAGACAGTAGATCTAGCTGGTCTGTCATAATATAATAGAGACACAGAGACAGTAGATCTAGCTGGTCTGTCATAATATAATAGAGACAGTAGATGTACCTGGTCTGTCAGAATATAATAGAGACAGTAGATCTAGCTGGTCTGTAATATTAAAATAGAGACAGTAGATCTAGCTGGTCTGTCATAATATAATAGAGACAGTAGATCTAGCTGGTCTGTCATGTTATAATAGAGACAGTAGATCTAGCTGGTCTGTCATATTAAAATAGAGACAGTAGATCTAGCTGGTCTGTCATAGTACACTAGAGACAGTAGATCTAGCTGGTCTGTCATTGTACACTAGAGACAGTAGATCTAGCTTGTCTGTCATATTAAAATAGAGACAGTAGATCTAGCTGGTCTGTCATAGTACACCAGAGACAGTAGATCTAGCTGGTCTGTCATATTAAAATAGAGACAGTAGATCTAGCTGGTCTGTCATAATACAATAGAGACAGTAGATCTAGCTGGTCTGTCATATTATAATAGAGACAGTATATTTAGCTGGTCTGTCATAATATAATAGAGACACAGAGACAGTAGATCTAGCTGGTCTGTCAAATTATAATAAAGAAAGTAGATCTAGCTGGTCTGTCTTAATATGATAGAGACATAGAGACAGTAGATCTAGCTGGTCTGTCAAATTATAATAGAGACAGAAGATCTAGCTGGTCTGTCATAATATAATAGAGACAGTAAATCTAGCTGGTCTGTCATATTATAATCGAGACAGTAGATCTAGCTGGTCTGTCAAAATATAATAGAGACAGTC
>NW_024603689.1:0-1921 GCF_018296145.1 Oncorhynchus tshawytscha | reverse complement strand
TTCTGTTGTAGTGGACTCTAGTGATGTTCCTAACATGTCCTGTTGTAGTGGACTCTAGTGATGTTCCTAACATGTCCTGTTGTTCTGTTGTAGTGGACTCTAGTGATGTTCCTAACATGTCCTGTTGTTCTGTTGTAGTGACTCTAGTGATGTTCCTAACATGTCATGTTGTTCTGTTGTAGTGAACTCTAGTGATGTTCCTAACATGTCATGTTGTTCTGTTGTAGTGGACTCTAGTGATGTTCCTAACATGTCCTGTTGTAGTGGACTCTAGTGATGTTCCTAACATGTCCTGTTGTTCTGTTGTAGTGGACTCTAGTGATGTTCCTAACATGTCCTGTTGTAGTGGACTCTAGTGATGTTCCTAACATGTCCTGTTGTTCTGTTGTAGTGGACTCTAGTGATGTTCCTAACATGTCATGTTGTTCTGTTGTAGTGAACTCTAGTGATGTTCCTAACATGTCCTGTTGTTCTGTGGACTCTAGTGATGTTCCTAACATGTCCTGTTGTTCTGTTGTAGTGACTCTAGTGATGTTCCTAACATGTCCTGTTGTTCTAGTGATGTTCCTAACATGTCCTGTTGTTCTGTTGTAGTGGACTCTAGTGATGTTCCTAACATGTCCTGTTGTAGTGGACTCTAGTGATGTTCCTAACATGTCCTGTTGTTCTGTTGTAGTGGACTCTAGTGATGTTCCTAACATGTCCTGTTGTAGTGACTCCTAGTGATGTTCCTAACATGTCCTGTTGTTCTGTTGTAGTGGACTCTAGTGATGTTCCTAACATGTCCTGTTGTTCTGTTGTAGTGACTCTAGTGATGTTCCTAACATGTCCTGTTGTTCTGTTGTAGTGGACTCTAGTGATGTTCCTAACATGTCCTGTTGTTCTGTTGTAGTGGACTCTAGTGATGTTCCTAACATGTCCTGTTGTAGTGGACTCTAGTGATGTTCCTAACATGTCCTGTTGTTCTGTTGTAGTGGACTCTAGTGATGTTCCTAACATGTCCTGTTGTTCTGTTGTAGTGGACTCTAGTGATGTTCCTAACTTGTCCTGTTGTTCTGTTGTAGTGGACTCTAGTGATGTTCCTAACATGTCCTGTTGTAGTGGACTCTAGTGATGTTCCTAACATGTCCTGTTGTTCTGTTGTAGTGGACTCATGTCCTGTTGTTCTGTTGTAGTGATGTGTTCCTAACATGTCCTGTTGTTCTGTTGTAGTGGACTCTAGTGATGTTTCCTAACATGTCCTGTTGTTCTGTTGTAGTGGACTCTAGTGATGTTCCTAACATGTCCTGTTGTTCTGTTGTAGTGGACTCTAGTGATGTTCCTAACATGTCCTGTTGTTCTGTTGTAGTGGACTCTAGTGATGTTCCTAACATGTCCTGTTGTTCTGTTGTAGTGGACTCTAGTGATGTTCCTAACATGTCCTGTTGTTCTGTTGTGGGACTCTAGTGATGTTCCTAACATGTCCTGTTGTTCTGTTGTAATGGGACTCTAGTGATGTTCCTACATGTCCTGTTGTTCTGTTGTAGTGATGTTCCCTAACATGTCCTGTTGTTCTGTTGTAGTGGAGTCTAGTGATGTTCCTAACATGTCCTGTTCTGTTGTAGTGACTCTAGTGATGTTCCTACATGTTCTGTTGTTCTGTTGTAGTGGACTCTAGTGATGTTCCTAACATGTCCTGTTGTTCTGTTGTAGTGGACTCTAGTGATGTTCCTAACTTGTCCTGTTGTTCTGTTGTAGTGGACTCTTAGTGATGTTCCTAACATGTCCTGTTGTAGTGGACTCTAGTGATGTTTCCTAACTGTCCTGTTCTGTTGTAGTGGACTCTAGTGATGTTCCTAACATGTCCTGTTGTTCTGTTGTAGTGGACTCTAGTGATGTTCCTAACATGTCATGTTGTTCTGTTGTAGTGAACTCTAGTGAT
>NW_024603688.1:0-1919 GCF_018296145.1 Oncorhynchus tshawytscha | reverse complement strand
GAGATCTAGCTGGTCTGTCATATTATAATAGAGACAGTAGATCTAGCTGGTCTGTCATATTATAATAGAGACATAGAGACAGTAGATCTAGCTGGTCTGTCATAACGGTCTCTCATAATACAATAGAGACATTATTCTAGCTGGTCTGTCATATATATAGAGACAGTAGATCTAGCTGGTCTGTCATATATAATAGAGACATAGAGACAGTAGATCTAGCTGGTTTGTCATAATATAATAGAGACAGTAGATCTAGCTGGTCTGTCATAATATAATAGAAAAAAGTAGATCTAGCTGGTCTGTCATAATATAATAGAGACAGTAGATCTAGCTGGTCTTTTATAATACAATAGAGACAGTATATCTAGCTGGTCTGTCATAATATAATAGAGAAGGTAGATCTAGCTGGTCTGTAATATTATAATAGAGACACTAGATCTAGCTGGTCTGGCATAATGTAATAGAGACATGAGATCTAGCTGGTCCGTCATAATATAATAGAGACAGTAGATCGAGCTGGTCTGTCATAATGTAATAGAGACATGAGATCTAGCTGGTCTGTCATATTATAATAGAGACAGTAGATCTAGCTGGTCAGTCATAATATCAGCTAGAGACATAGAGACAGTAGATCTAGCTGGTCTGTGATATTATAATAGAGACAGTAGATCTTGCTGGTCTGTCATGTTATAATAGAGACAGTAGATCTAGCTGGTCTGTGATATTATAATAGAGACAGTGAATCTAGCTGGTCTGTCATGTTATAATAGAGACAGTAGATCTAGCTGGTCTTTCATAATATAATAGAGACATAGAGACAGTAGATCTAGCTGGTCTGTCATAACATAATAGGGACATTAGATCTAGCCAGTAGATCTAGCTGGTCTGTCATAATATAATAGAAGTAGATCTAGCTGGTCTGTCATAATATAATAGAGACAGTAGATCTAGCTGGTCTGTCATAATATAATAGAGACAGTAGATCTAGCTGGTCTGTCATAATATAATAGAGACAGTAGATCTAGCTGGTCTGTCATATTATAATAGAACAGAGACAGTAGATCTAGCTGGTCTGTCACAATATAATAGAGACAGTAGATCTAGCTGGTCTGTCATAATACAATAGAGACAGTATATCTAGCTGGTCTGTCATAATATAATAGAGACAGTAGATCTAGCTGGTCTGTCAATGTAATAGAAACATGAGATCTAGCTGGTCTGTCATAATATAATAGAGACATGAGATCAGTGACAGTAGATCTAGCTGGTCTGTCATAATATAATAGAGACAGTAGATCTAGCTGGTCTGTCATATTATAATAGAGACAGTAGATCTAGCTGGTCTGTCATATTATAGTAGAGACAGCAGATCTAGCTGGTCTGTCATAATATAATAGAGACAGTATATCTAGCTGGTCTGTCATAAGATAATAGTAGACAGCAGATCTAGCTGGTCTGTCATAATAAAATAGAGACAGTGAATCTAGGCTTATCTGTCATGTTGTTGGTTGTATATTAGTAGATCTAGCTGGTCTTTCATAATATAATAGAGACATAGAGACAAGTAGGATCTAGCTGGTCTGTCATAACATAATAGGGACATTAGATCTAGCTGGTCTGTCATAATATAATAGAGACATTAGATCTAGCTAGTCTGTCATAATATAATAGAAAACGAGATCTAGCTGGTCTGTCAAAATATAATAGAGACAGTAGATCTAGCTGGTCTGTCATAATATAATAGAGACAGTAGATCTAGCTGGTCTGTCATATTATAATAGACACAGTAGATCTAGCTGGTCTGTCATGAAATATAATAGAGACAGTAGATCTAGCTGGTCTGTCATAATATAATAGAGACAGTAGATCTAGCTGGTCTGTCATAATATAATAGAGACAGTAGATCTAGCTGGTCTGTC
>NW_024603687.1:0-1917 GCF_018296145.1 Oncorhynchus tshawytscha | reverse complement strand
TAGATCTACTGTCTCCATTATATTATGACAGACCAGCTAGATCTACTGTCTCTATTATATTATGACAGACCAGCTAGATCTACTGTCTCGATTATAATATGACACAAACCTGCTAGATCTACTGTCTCCATTATATTATGACAGACCAGCTAGATCTACTGTCTCTATTATATTATGAAAGACCAGCTAGATCTACTGTCTCTATTATAATATGACAGACCAGCTAGATCTACTGTCTCTATTATATTTTGACAGACCAGCTTGATCTACTATCTCTATTATTTTATGACATGCAAGCTAGATCTACTGTCTCTATTATAATATGACAGACCAGCTAGATCTACTGTCTCTATTATATTATGACAGACCAGCTAGATCTACTGTCTCTATTATAATATGACAGACCAGCTAGATCTACTGTCTCTATTAGATTATGACAGACCAGCTTGAACTACTGTCTCTATTATAATATGACAGACCAGCTAGATCTACTGTCTCTATTATAATCTGACAGACCAGCTAGATCTACTGTCTCTATTATAATATGACAGACCAGCTAGATCTACTGTCTCTATTATATTATGACAGACCAGCTAGATCTACTGTCTTTTTTAATGATGTTACAAACCAGCTAGATCTACTGTCTCTATTATATTTTGACAGACCAGCTTGATCTACTATCTCTATTATTTTATGACATGCCAGCTAGATCTACTGTCCCTATTATAATATGACAGACCAGCTGGATCTACTGTCTCTATTATATTATGACAGACCAGCTAGATCTACTGTCTATATTATAATATGACAGACCAGCTAGATCTACTGTCTCTATTATATTATGACAGACCAGCTAGATCTACTGTCTCTATTATAATATGACAGACCAGCTAGATCTACTGTCTTTTTAATAATGTTACAAACCAGCTAGATCTACTGTCTCTATTACAATATGACAGACCAGCTAGATCTACTATCTCTATTATTTTATTACATGCCAGCTAGATCTACTGTCTCTATTATAATATGACAGACCAGCTAGATCTACTGTCTCTATTATATTATGACAGACCAGCAAGATCTACTATCTCGATTATAATATGACAGACCAGCTAGATCTACTGTCTTTTTAATAATGTACAAACCAGCTAGATCTACTGTGTCCATTATATTATGACAGACCAGCTAGATCTACTGTCTCTATTATATTATGACAGACCAGCTAGATCTACTGTCTTGATTATAATATGACAGACCAGCTAGATCTACTGTCTTTTTAATAATGTACAAACCTGCTAGATCTACTGTCTCCATTATATTATGACAGACCAGCTAGATCTACTGTCTCTATTATATTATGACAGACCAGCTAGATCTACTGTCTCTATTATAATATGACAGACCAGCTAGATCTACTGTCTGTCTTATATTATGACAGACCAGCTTGATCTACTATCTTTATTATAATATGACAGACCAGCTAGATCTACTGTCTCTATTATAATATGACAGACCAGCTAGATCTACTGTCTCTATTATATTATGACAGACCAGCTCGATCTACTGTCTCTATTATAATATGACAGACCAGCTAGATCTACTGTCTTTTTAATGATGTTACAAACCAGCTAGATCTACTGTCTCTCTTATATTATGACAGACCAGCTTGATCTACTATCTCTATTATTTTATGACAGACATGCTAGATCTACTGTCTCTATAATAATATGACAGACCAGCTAGATCTACTGTGTCTATTATATTTTGACAGACCAGCTTGATCTACTATCTCTATTATTTTATGACATGCCAGCTATATCTACTGTCCCTATTATAATATGACAGACCAGCTAGATCTACTGTCTCTATTATATTATGACAGACCAGCTAGATCTACTGTCTATATTATAACATGAC
>NW_024603686.1:0-1916 GCF_018296145.1 Oncorhynchus tshawytscha | reverse complement strand
CACGTTTTACCAGTGAAATGACCAAGCTATGCCAATTGTTTGATCTCAATCAATTTCATGGGAATATGCATTTAAATATTCTTTAATTACTGTTTGGTGAGCAAATTAGAGCAGATGGTGTTAAATTAAATAGACTTCCTGTATTTTGTTTTAATCCAATTCTGCGTTTGATCTCAATCAATTTCATGGGAATATGCATTTTTGGTGAAATCTTCTTGAATTACTGTTTGGTGCAGTCTGCTGCACTGAACTTGATTGATGCTCAGCAGAATGTCACACAGGGTTTTTATGAAAATCTGGGAATATTTGGCCAGACTTTCTGAAAAATGTCGGGATTGAGTGAAGTAGCAGCTAATGCTCATAAAGAGCCTAACTATTATTATTATTATAATTTAACTTTATTTAACTAGGCAAGTCATTTAAGAACCAATTATTATTTACAATGACGGCCTACACCGGCCAAACCCGGACGAAACTTGGCCAATTGTGCACTGCCCTATGGGACTCCCAATCACGGCCTGTTGTGATACAGCCTGGAATCTATCCAGGGTGTCTGTAGTGACGCCTTTAGCACTGAGATGCAGTGCCTTAGACCGCTGTGCCACTCGGGGGCTCATAAGTTTGATGAAATTCCATCATCTTTCAGTCCATTGGGGCTATTTACTTCCTTTGTAGCTCTTCACCAGCTTCTTGAATTAAAATAGTGTACATAAATATAAACGCAACATGCAACAAATTCAACGATTTTACTGAGTTATAGTTCATTTAAGGGGTGGCAGGTAGCCTAGTGGTTAGAGCATTGGGCCAGTAACCGAAAGGTTGCTGGATCGAATCCCTGAGCTGACAAGGTAAAAATATGTCGTTCTGCCCCTGATCAAGGCAGTTAACCCACTGTTAACCCGGAAGGCCGTCATTGTTAGTAAGAATTGTTCTTAACTGATTTGCCTAGTTAAATAAAGGTTAAATGTACAAAAAATATATATATATAATAAGGGCATCAGTCAATGGAAATGAATTAGGCCCTAACCTGTAGATTTCAGATGACTGGGCAGGGGTGCAGCCATGGGTGGGCCTTGGAAGGCATAGGCCCACCCACTTGGCAGGCAGACCCACCTCAGGTCCTGGGCTGACGTTGTTACACGTGGTCTACGATTGTGAGGCTGGTTGGACGTACTGCCAAATACTCTAATACGACGTTGGAGGCAGCTTATGGTAGAGAAATTAACATTAAATTCTCTGGGAAAACAACTGTACCTTTTAAAGTGTCCTTTTATTGTTCCCAGCACAAGGTGCAACTGTGTAGTGATTATGCTGTTTAATCAGCTTCTTGATATGCCACACCTGTCAGGTGGATGGATTATCTTAGTAAAGGGGAAAGGCTCACTAACAGGGATGTAAACATATTTGTGCACAACATTTGAGAGAAATAAGCTTTTTGTGCTTGTTAGAAAATTTCAGAGATTTTTTTACTTCAGCTCATGAAACATGGGACCAACACTTTACATGTTGCATTTATGTATTGTTTTCGGTGTAGTTAGGCATTACTGTTCTCTCCATGGTCGGCTGGAATTTAGCCTGAAAAGTATTTGAGAAATATGATGTAGACCTTCGTCTCGAGAATATCAGATCTCAACAACGATTGGAGAAGTGTTAACAATAACCAGTACACTACCACATCCTGATGATTTATATCTGATACATATATATTTAATATTTTACAGATCAAGTTGTAGAAACATCTCAATGATGATCAATGGAAACAGGATGCACCTGAGTTCATTTCAAAAGTTTGGGGTCACTTAACACCAGTCTCAACGTCAACAGCGAAGAGGAGACTCCGGGATGCTGGCCTTCCATGCAGAGTTGCAAAGGCCAGTTGTATTGCTTCTTTACTGAGCACCACAGTTTTCAGCTGT
>NW_024603685.1:0-1912 GCF_018296145.1 Oncorhynchus tshawytscha | reverse complement strand
AATCAAATCAAATCAAATCAAATCAAATTTTATTTGTCACATACACATGGTTAGCAGATGTTAATGCGAGTGTAGCGAAATGCTTGTGCTTCTAGTTCCGACAATGCAGTAATAACGAGCAAGTAATCTAACTAACAATTCCAAAAAAAAACTACTGTCATACACAGTGTAAGGGGATAAAGAATATGTACATAAGGATATATGAATGAGTGATGGTACAGAGCAGCATAGGCAAGATACAGTAGATGATATCGAGTACAGTATATACATATGAGATGTATGTAAACCAAGTGGCATAGTTAAAGTGGCTAGTGATACATGTATTACATAAGGATGCAGTCGATGATATAGAGTACAGTATCAACGTATGCATATGAGATGAACAATGTAGGGTAAGTAACATTATATAAGGTAGCATTGTTTAAAGTGGCTAGTGATATATTTACATCATTTCCCATCAATTCCCATGATTAAAGTGGCTGGAGTAGAGTCAGTGTCATTGACAGTGTGTTGGCAGTAGCCACTCAATGTTAGTGGTGGCTGTTTAACAGTCTGATGGCCTTGAGATAGAAGCTGTTTTTCAGTCTCTCGGTCCCAGCTTTGATGCACCTGTACTGACCTCGCCTTCTGGATGGCAGCGGGGTGAACAGGCAGTGGCTCGGGTGGTTGATGTCCTTGATGATCTTTATGGCCTTCCTGTAGCATCGGGTGGTGTAGGTGTCCTGGAGGGCAGGTAGTTTGCCCCCGGTGATGCGTTGTGCAGACCTCACTACCCTCTGGAGAGCCTTACGGTTGAGGGCGGTGCAGTTGCCATACCAGGCGGTGATACAGCCCGCCAGGATGCTCTCGATTGTGCATCTGTAGAAGTTTGTGAGTGCTTTTGGTGACAAGCCGAATTTCTTCAGCCTCCTGAGGTTGAAGAGGCGCTGCTGCGCCTTCCTCACGATGCTGTCTGTGTGAGTGGACCAATTCAGTTTGTCTGTGATGTGTATGCCGAGGAACTTAAAACTTGCTACCCTCTCCACTACTGTTCCATCGATGTGGATGGGGGGGGGGTGTTCCCTCTGCTGTTTCCTGAAGTCCACAATCATCTCCTTAGTTTTGTTGACGTTGAGTGTGAGGTTATTTTCCTGACACCACACTCCGAGGGCCCTCACCTCCTCCCTGTAGGCCGTCTCGTCGTTGTTGGTAATCAAGCCTACCACTGTTGTGTCGTCCGCAAACTTGATGATTGAGTTGGAGGCGTGCATGGCCACGCAGTCGTGGGTGAACAGGGAGTACAGGAGAGGGCTCAGAACGCACCCTTGTGGGGGCCCCAGTGTTGAGGATCAGCGGGGAGGAGATGTTGTTGCCTACCCTCACCACCTGGGGGCGGCCCGTCAGGAAGTCCAGTACCCAGTTGCACAGGGCGGGGTCGAGACCCAGGGTCTCGAGCTTGATGATTGACCTTGAGGGTACTATGGTGTTGAATGCCGAGCTGTAGTCGATGAACAGCATTCTCACATAGGTATTCCTCTGTCCAGATGGGTTAGGGCAGTGTGCAGTGTGGTTGAGATTGCATCGTCTGTGGACCTATTTGGGCGGGCAAATTGGAGGGGTCAAGGGTGTCCGCTTGGGTCAAGGGTGTCCACTTATATATAGAACAGAAAGTAGGTTGATTCTGGAAGATCGGATCTTGGATTGGTTCAGCTGGGGTGTAGTCTGTAGTCTTCCGCCATTGGCTCAGTTGTCTGTCCGTCACGAATCCTTCGGCACAATGTTCAGCAAAGGAGATTATGTGTGTGCGCTGGTTTTGGCAGTTAGTGTAATGCGGGAGCTATCCTGTAGGGGACCCCACAGGCTTTACTTTAAGTTGTAGCCCTGTATTAGCAATAGGTTGGTCACCTGCATAAGAAATAGCATTTCTCTACAG
>NW_024603684.1:0-1912 GCF_018296145.1 Oncorhynchus tshawytscha | reverse complement strand
TGGGTGTGCAAAGAGCCAGTGCTCAGAGGGCCCATGCCTAAACTTGTCAGCCTCCTGAGGGGGAAGAGGCGTTGCCCTCTTCACGACTGTTGGTGTGTTTGGACCATGATGGGTCCTTAGTGACGTGGACACTGAGGAACTCGATGCTCTCGACCCACTCCACTCCATCCTTGTCAAGGTGAATGGGGGGCATGTTCGGCCCTCTGTTTCCTTTAGTCCTTGATAAACTCCTTAGTTTTGCCCATGTTGAGGGAGAGGTTGTTGTCCTAGCACCACACTGCCAGGTCTCTGACCTACTCCCTATAGGCTGTCTCGTCGTCATCGGCGATCAAGCCTACCACCGTCGGCTAACTTAACTATGGTGTTGAAGTCGTGCGCTGCCACGCAGCCGTGGGTGAACAGGAAGTACAGGACCACGCACCCCTGAGAGGCCCCCGTGTTAAAGGTCAGCATGGCAGATGTGTTTTTGCCTACCCTCACCACCTCTCGGGCGGCTCGTCATGAAGTCCAGGATCCAGTTGCAGAGTGAGGTGTTCAGTCCCAGGGTCCTTAGCTTAGTGATGAGCTTGGAGGTCACTATGGTGTTGAACACTGAGCTGTACTCAGTGAACATCATTCTTATGTAGGTGTTCCTCTTGTCCAGATGAGACAGGGGAGTGTAATAGAGATTGCGTCATCTATGGGTCTGTTGGGGCAGTAGACAAATTGGAGTGGGTCCAGGGATTCTGGGAAGATGGTGTTGATGTGAGCCATGACCAGCCTTTCAAAACATTTCATGGCTACAGATGTGAGTGCTAGATAGTCATTTAAGCAGGTTACCTTGGTGTTCATGGTCACAGGGACTATGTGGTCTGCTTGAAACATGTAGGTATACAGACTGGGCCAGGAAGAGGTTGAAAATGTCACTGAAGACACTTGCCAGCTGGTCAGCACATGTTCTGAGTACGGTAATCCGCCTGGCCCGGCAGCCTCATGAATGTTGACCTGTTTAAAGATCGTACTGTTTAAAGACTACGGAGAGTGTGGTCATACAGTCATCCAGAACAGCTGGTGCTTTCACTCATGGTTCAGTGTTGCTTGCCTCGAAGTGAGCATAGAACGCATTTAGCTTGTCTGGTAGGCTTGTGTCTCTGGGCAGCTCTCGGCTGGGTATCCCTTTGTAATCCATAATACTAGTGCTGAGCGATTAGTGCGTTTTTGAGGTCAGTTTGGTTTCGGTTCAATTATTTAAAAAGACTCACGGATTTGAGTTTAAACTTTTTTTTTTAACATTACATGAACTAATGAAATAATGACAACAATAATTTTAGAGCTTTCTAATGGAAATTGCAAAGGTGTGTGTGTGTGTGTGTGTGTTGGTGTCAAATAGCTGGAGAGGGGGAGTGGTCGGTACTGTTTGATTAAGTTTGATTAACAGTTCATATCACACACTCTTTCTCCACACACCCTCTCTCACTCCACACATACTCCCCCCTATATCTACCTCTTCCAGCAGGTCAGTCCATCACTCTCTCTTTCTCTGTCCTCTCTCCCTCTGGCCTCCATCTCTCGCTCTCTCTCTTGTTCTCTCTCTCGCTCTCTATTTCTCTCTGTGTGTCCTCCATCCCTATCTCTGTCTTCTCTCCCTATCTCTGTCTTCTCTCCCTATCTCTGTCCTCCATCCCTATCTCTGTCTTCTCTCCCTATTGTCGTGGTAATTTCCTGTATTACTAAACATTGAGAGAGCAAACCACACACAAGTCAGAGTTGTATTATAAAGTCCATCTTTAATTATATGAGCTTCACCATAGCCCTATGACTCTCAGATCAATTCAGTGTCTATAAATGAACTCTCTGAGAGTGCTTACAAAACAATGCTTAGTATCATTTATAGCCAAGACACACCCCTCTCAACTCACATGACGAATAACAG
>NW_024603683.1:0-1908 GCF_018296145.1 Oncorhynchus tshawytscha | reverse complement strand
GTTATTGTTATAAATTCATTACTGATGTCAATTTTTGTTCACGTCATGAATGTTTTAGACGTGCCAGAATGGGTTTTATCCGAAATTAATAAGATTTTAGTTGATTTTTATGGGATGGGAAGGGGGCGAAAATTGCTTTTAAAACTTTGATTGCAGGTTATGAGGAGGGGGTTTGAAGTTAGTGGATCTAAAGGTGAGGAGAATAGCGATAAGAGTGAAAATGGTTCGGAAGTATTTATATGGGGAATTAGATTACGGGTGGAAAAAGTTTTTACTGAGTATTTGCAGGAGGTTGGGAGGATCGGGGATAATGGTTTATTAATGTGTGTAAAACAGGAAATGTTGGGAAACATACCTTTGTTTTACAAGGAAGTTTTTGAGGCTTGGGGGCAGTTTTTACCACACATTTCTTATGATTGTAACATTTTGGAAAATATTTTAAATCAGCCAATATTTTTGAATCCTAAGATCAAGTATAATAATAAATGTTGTTTTGTAAATATTTTATGAGGGCTGGGATGAGACAGATTTGTGATATTTTATATGAAGTTATTCCAGGGTTTCTTCCTGTACAGGCTATTTATGACAATATTGTTGAGGTGGAGGATGAAATAAGCAAAACTACTGTAGGAAATATGTATAAGAAAATTGTGGGGTGTATTCCTGAGGAGTGGGTGTTTTTAATAAATACAGAGGTGGTTAAGAGAGCTGGGGGTTTACCGGTTTTATTTTATGAAAGTAATGGAGTGAAAAATTATTTGTCAGGTTTGAAAGTTAAAACAGTATATAGTAAATGTATTTTGCAGGAGATAAAAGTTCCTGCCTCGGAGAAAGTGTGGTTGAAGGTTTTTGTGGATTTGGATGTAATTTCAATATGGAAGAATGTTAATGTAAAATGTAATTCAATAGAATGTGAAGATAATAATTTTAAAGTAAAACATAATAGGGTTTTTACTAATGTGGTTTTACATCAAATCAATAGAGATATTAATAGGGAATGTGACATTTGTCGAATAGGGGCAGAAAATTTTATGCACTTTTTCATTGAATGTAGTAGATTAAGAGGGTTTCATGCGTTTTTAAAAGGGTTGTTAGTGAAACATTGGGGGGAGGAGATTTTTAATGGGATAGAATGGAGGAGATTTTTTCTGTTTGGTATTAATGGGAAAAGTAAAGTTTTGAATTTTAACTTGGTGAATTATGTTTTAAGTCATGCTAGGGCCTTATATGCTGTAAGATTAAGAAGGAACTTGTGTCATTATGAAGGGAAATGTGTGAGTGTGGAGGTATTTTTTAAGAGTATTTTGGAGAAAAATATAGAGATAATACATAGATATGGTGGATGCAACTTTGAAAAACAGTTTGTGTGGGGGAGTACATTTATTGGAATGTTACCAAATGGTAAACTTGTCTTTAATTACTAATTTGGATTTAGTGAGGGATTTAAATGTCAATTGATTGTATTTTCTTTATGATTTTGTAAAATGTTGAATTGTTCATCCTTTAATTATGATTGAAATGCTGTAAAATTGTCTGCTTTTTTATAATAAAATATAAAATAAAAAAAGTACACCTGATCTTGTCTGATCTTGGAAGCTAAGCAGGGTCGGGCCTGGTTAGTACTTGGATGGAAGACTGCCTGGGAATACCAGGTGCTGTAAGCTTTTTGTCAACTCTTTGTCCGTTTTTTCCCACAAGGCTGAAATATGTGCCCGCGCTTTGAAATAAGTAAGCAAGGTTAGTTTGTATTTCATCCAACAATCTGTGCTACAAATTATTGCTGCAGTATATGCAATTTCTTCCACTTTTTGAGTGACACAAAGATGCTTATCCAAATGGTGAAAATGCAACAGCTGTTAATCAGACTCACTCTGACTTTATATAGTGCACCAAGAGACAGTTTCTTGC
>NW_024603682.1:0-1905 GCF_018296145.1 Oncorhynchus tshawytscha | reverse complement strand
GAGACATTAGATCTAGCTGGTCTGTCATAATATAATAGAAACAGTAGATCTAGCTGGTCTGTCATAATATAATAGAGACAGTAGATCTAGCTGGTCTGTCATAATATAATAGGGACATTAGATCTAGCTGGTCTTTCATAATATAATAGAGACAGTAGATCTAGCTGGTCTGTCATAATAGACAGTAGATCTATCTGGTCTGTCATAATATAATAGAGACAGTAGATCTAGCTTGTCTGTCATAATATAATCAGAGACAGTAGATCTAGCTGGTCTGTCATAATATATTAGAAAAGACAGTAGATCTAGCTGGTCTGTCATAATATAGTAGAGACAGTAGATCTAGCTGGTCTGTCATAATATAATAAAGACAGTAGATCTAGCTGGTCTGTCATAATATAATAGATACAGTAGATCTAGCTGGTCTGTCATAATATAATAGAGACAGTAGATCTAGCTGGTCTGTCATAATATATAATAGAGACAGTAGATTTAGCTGGTCTGTCATAATATAATAGAAACAGTAGATCTAGCTGGTCTGTCATAATATAGTAGAGACAGTAGATCTATCTGGTATGTCATAATATAATAGAAACAGTAGATCTAGCTGGTCTGTCATAATGTAGAAGAGACAGTAGATCTAGCTGGTCTGTCATAATGTAGTAGAGACAGTAGATCTATCTGGTATGTGATAATATAATAGAAACAGTAGATCTAGCTGGTATGTCATAATATAATGGAAACAGTAGATCTAGCTGGTCTGTCATAATATAGTAGAGACAGTAGATCTAGCTGGTCTGTCATAATGTAGAAGAGACAGTAGATCTAGCTGGCCTGTCATAATATAATAGATACAGTAGATCTAGCTGGTCTGTCATAATATAATAGATACAGTAGATCTAGCTGGTCTGTCATAATATAATAGAGACAGTAGATCTAGCTGGTCTGTCATAATATAATAGAAACAGTAGATCTAGCTGGTCTGTCATAATATAATAGATACAGTAGATCTAGCTGGTCTGTCATAATATAATAGAGACAGTAGATCTAGCTGGTTTGTCATAATATAATAGAGACATTAGATCTAGCTGGTCGATCATAATATAATAGACAGTAGATCTAGCTGGTCTGTCATAATATAATAGAGACAGTAGATCTAGCTGGTCTGTCATAATATAATAGAGACAGTAGATCTAGCTGGTATGTCATAATATAATAGAGAGAGTAGATCTAGCTGGTCTGTCATAATATAATAGGGACATTAGGTCTTGCTGGTCTGTCATAATATAATAGAGACAGTAGATCTAGCTGGTCTGTCATAATATAATAGATACAGTAGATCTAGCTGGTCTGTCATAATGTAGTAGAGACAGTAGATCTATCTGGTATGTCAAAATATAATAGAAACAGTAGATCTAGCTGGTCTGTCATAATGTAGAAGATCCAGTAGATCTAGCTGGTCTGTCATAATATAATAGAAACAGTAGATCTAGCTTGGCTGTCATAATATAGCAGAGACAGTAGATCTAGCTGGTCTGTCATAATATAGTAGAGACAGTAGATCTAGGTGGTCTATCATAATATAATAGAAACAGTAGATCTAGCTGGTCTGTCATAATATAATATAAACAGTAGATCTAGCTGGTCTGTCATAATATAATATATACAGTAGATCTAGCGGGTCTGTCATAATATAATAAAGATAGTCGATCTAGTTAGTCTGTCATCATCTAGTAGAGACAGTAGATCTAGCTGGTCTGTCATAATGTAGAAGAGACAGTAGATCTAGCTGGCCTGTCATAATATAATAGATACAGTAGATCTAGGTGGTCTGTCATAATATAATAGAAACAGTAGATCTAGCTGGTCTGTCATAATATAGTAGAGAAATTAGATCTAGGTGGT
>NW_024603681.1:0-1904 GCF_018296145.1 Oncorhynchus tshawytscha | reverse complement strand
TGGTCTGTCATATTGTAATAGAGACAGTAGATCTAGCTGGTCTGTCATATTGTAATAGAGACATATAGATCTAGCTGGTCTGTCATAATATAATAGCTGTCATCCTATAATTGTGACAGTAGGTCTAGCTGGTCTGTCATAATATAATAGAGACAATAGATCTAGCTGGTTTGTCATATTACAGAGACAGTAGATCTAGCTGGTCTGTCATATTATAATAGAGAGAGTAGATCTAGCTGGTCTGTTATAATATAATAGAGACAGTAGATCTAGCTGGTCTGTCATACTATAATTGTGACAGTAGGTCTAGCTGGTCTGTCATAATATAATAGAGATAGTAGATCTAGCTGGTCTGTCATAATATAATAGAGACAGTAGATCTAGCTGGTCTGTCATAATATAATAGAGACAGTAGATCTAGCTGGTCTGTCATACTATAATTTTGACAGTAGGTCTAGCTGGTCTGTCATATTATAATAGAGACAGTAGATCTAGCTGGTCTGTCATAATATAATAGAGACAGTAGATCTAGCTGGTCTGTCATATTATAAGAGAGACAGTAGATCTAGCTGGTCTGTCATAATATAATAGAGACAGTAGATCTAGCTGGTCTGTCATAATATAATAGAGACAGTAGATCTAGCTGGTCTGTCATAATATAATAGAGACAGTAGATCTAGCTGGTCTGTCATATTAGAGACAGTAGATCTAGCTGGTTTGTCATATTATAATACAGAAATTAGATCTAGCTGGTCTGTCATATTATAATAGAGACAGTAGATCTAGCTGGTCTGTCATAATATAATAGAGACATTAGATCTAGCTGGTCTGTCATATTATAATAGAGACAGTAGATCTAGCTGGTCTGTCATATTGTAATAGAGACAGTAGATCTAGCTGGTCTGTCATAATATAATAGAGACAGTATATCTAGCTGGTCTGTCATACTATAATTGTGACAGTAGGTCTAGCTGGTCTGTCATATTATAATAGAGACAGTAGATCTAGCTGGTCTGTCATAATATAATAGAGACAGTAGATCTAGCTGGTCTGTCATAATATAATAGAGACAGTAGATCTAGCTGGTCTGTCATAATATAATAGAGACAGTAGATCTAGCTGGTCTGTCATACTATAATTGTGACAGTAGATCTAGCTGGTCTGTCATATTATAATAGAGACAGTAGATCTAGCTGGTCTGTCATAATATAATAGAGACAGTAGATCTAGCTGGTCTGTCATAATATAATAGAGACAGTAGATCTAGCTGGTCTGTCATAATATAATAGAGACAGTAGATCTAGCTGGTCTGTCATAATATAATAGAGACAGTAGATCTAGCTGGTCTGTCATAATATAATAGAGACAGTAGATCTAGCTGGTCTGTCATAATATAATAGAGACAGTAGATCTAGCTGGTCTGTCATAATATAATAGAGACAGTAGATCTAGCTGGTCTGTCATAATATAATAGAGACAGTAGATCTAGCTGGTTTGTCATATTACAGAGACAGTAGATCTAGCTGGTCTGTCATAATATAATAGAGACAGTAGATCTAGCTGGTTTGTCATATTACAGAGACAGTAGATCTAGCTGGTCTGTCATATTATAATAGAGACAGTAGATCTAGCTGGTCTGTCATAATATAATAGAGACAGTAGATCTAGCTGGTCTGTCATAATATAATAGAGACAGTAGATCTAGCTGGTCTGTCATATTGTAATAGAGACAGTAGATCTAGCTGGTCTGTCATACTATAATTGTGACAGTAGGTCTAGCTGGTCTGTCATATTATAATAGAGACAGTAGATCTAGCTGGTCTGTCATAATATAATAGAGACAGTAGATCTAGCTGGTCTGTCATCCTATAATTGTGACAGTAGGTCTAGCTGGTCTTTCATAT
>NW_024603680.1:0-1903 GCF_018296145.1 Oncorhynchus tshawytscha | reverse complement strand
TAATTTGAGTGTTTTATATAATATGGCTAAATATATTATATGTTTATTTCTGTGTTGCAGGGGCAGTCAAGAAATGGAACGGTAAGGCTGCAGAGCTGTGGGAGACCACCTCAAGCCCCTGGTAGAGCCGGGGGTGGTGTTTACCACTCCACCACGCCTTCAGCAGGCTGGACAAGTGGGATTGATCCATTTGTTAGTTTCAGTTTTCAGTAGTTGAATCCTTTAACATATTGCTGATTTCAACATTTTTCATCTTCAACAAATGAACTGGGATTGGTTGGCTAATATCCATATCACGCTGAAATCAATTGAATGGGGCAAACGTTTAGGGTTTTACATTGTGAAATTCCTTAAAATAGTCCTACTACAATGTTAAAAACATTCTGTATCGTGACATTTTTTCATTAATATCATGAAACAACTCCATGTATTTTCTGATGTTTAATCAGAGATGTTTTATCAGAGTATCTCTTCCCACATTGATCACAGCTATGAGGTTTCTCTCCTGTGTGTGTTCTCTGGTGTGATATCAAGCAGTTTAGCTGAGTAAAACTCTTCCCACATTGACCACAGATATAAGATGTCTCTCCAGTGTGTGTTCTCTGGTGTATAGTTAGACAGCTAGATGTAGTAAAACTCTTCCCTACATTGAACATACCTATGAGGTTTCTCTCCTGTGTGTATTCTCTGGTGTAGAGTCAGATTGCTAGATGGAGTAAAAACTCTTCCCACATTGACCTCATTTTGTTGCTGTTTAAGAAACCCACACAACCCAGCAATCTGCAGTTCAAACAATAACAAATCTGTCATTCCACCACTGTTTTGGTAATACAATGATTATGGGGTTGGAGAAATGTAACTACAGACAGACAGACCTATGGATGCAAGGACTGACCATCCATGATATCAACATTATGTTTTGAGGCTATACAGTGTTGGTTTACATTGTTTCTAAACATTGGAGTAAAAAAAAAAGCTTATTTGGGGATCTGATGGGGAAAACAGTTTAACTAAGCTCATGAGGCATGTGTTATATTCTTCAAGAATCAATGCCTATGAATAAATAAATAATTTATAGGTCACAATATGGATGTAACAATTGCAGATTTCCACTTTAACACCAAACATCAGTCCAACAACTGCAGAGTTTGTGCCTCTTTTTAAGACAGTACTTACTAGTGTTAATCAGGGAACGGATTATCAAAACCATCTTATGGCTAAATTCATCGTTAGAACCATTGGATGCCTTAAGATGCGTTTGGGAAACCGGGCCCTTTTTCGATGTAACAGACATCTCCACCCCCTCCTCTTTCACGCCATAAACTACATCTTCCTCTCCTTTTACTGTAACATCCTCCTCCTCTTTCACTCTGAACGCGTCTTCCTCTTCTTTCACAGTAACAGCCTCACCCTCTACTTCTTGTTTTACTGTGATATCTTCCTCTTTAGAAGGAGAGTACCTTAGTGACCGCATGGTCAGGGATGTTAGCTAGCTAGGCTAATGCTAACTTAACCAGCCCTCAGCTGAATAATAACAACACCGTAAATATGAAATTAAATCGGATAACTAAGTAGACGACAGAAGTGGGTTTAAAACACAGTGGCTAATATACACGAAAGCGTCTAAAGAGCTATATTGGTTCGTCTATTTTGTCTAGCAAGCTACCGAGGTGGCTGACGAACCGTCCACTAGATTATACGTCACACCAGCAGCATCGCCTTAAATTCCCAGACCGCCATTTGCTGAATGGAGTGGGTAACGCAGTTGAGTAAAATGTTTATTTTGTTTTCAGACAACAAGTTAAAGTGTAGGACGCCTGAGTTTTTACTCACCAGTGTAACAACACAGTGTGGTTAAAGACTTAGTAACTTAGTTGTATTGAAGATCTGGTTCTCTATAATT
>NW_024603679.1:0-1895 GCF_018296145.1 Oncorhynchus tshawytscha | reverse complement strand
GCCTTGCTCCCAGACAGACTTTGAGGACAATACAGTGCCACTGCCACGGCCCGCTACCAAAACCTGCGGGATCCTCAACACGGGGTCCCCACAAGGGTGCGTTCTCAGCCCTCTCCTGTACTCCCTGTTCACCCACGACTGCGTGGCCATGCACGCCTCCAACTCAATCATCAAGTTTGCAGACGACACTACAGTGGTAGGCTTGATTACAAACAACGACGAGACGGCCTACAGGGAGGAGGTGAGGGCCCTCGGAGTGTGGTGTCAGGAAAATAAACCTCACACTCAATGTCAACAAAACAAAGGAGATTATCGTAGACATCAGGAAACAGCAGAGGGAGCAGCTCCCTATCTACATTGACAGGACAGTAGTGGAGACGGTGGAAAGTTTTAAGTTCCTTGGCGTACACATCACGGACAAACTGAATTGGTCCACCCACACACACAGCGTGGTGATGAAGGCGCAGCAGCACCTCTTCAACCTCAGGAGGCTGAAGAAATTCGGCTTGTCACCAAAAACACTCAAACTTTTACAGATGCACAATCGAGAGCATCCTGTCGAGCTGTATCACCATCTGGTATGGCAGCTGCTCCGCCCACAACCATAAGGCTCTCCAGGGGGTAGTGAGGTCTGCACAACGCATCACCGGGTGCAAACTACCTGCCCTCCAGGACACCTACACCACCCGATGTCACAGGAAGGCCAAAAAGATCATCAAGGACAACAACCACCCGAGCCACTGCCTGTTCACCCTGCTATCATCCAGAAGGCGAGGTCAGTACAGGTGCATCAAAGCGGGGACCGAGAGACTGAAAAACAGCTTCTATCTCAAGGCCATCAGACTGTTAAACAGCCACCTCTAACATTGAGTGGCTGCTGCCAACATACTGACTCAACTTTAGCCACTTTAATAATGGAAAAATTGATGTAATCAATTTATCACTAGCCACTTTATATAATGCTTACATACCCTACATTTCTCATCTCATATGTATATACTGTACGCTAAACCATCTACTGCATCTTGAGATCTTGATGTAATTAAAAGTATCACTAGCCACTTTAAACAATGCCACTTTATATAATGTTTTCATACCCTACATTACTCATCTCATATGTATATACTGTACTCTATACCATCTACTGCATATTGCCTATGCTGTTCGGGTATCATTCGTTCATATATTTTTATGTACATATTCATATTCTTTCCTTTACACTTGTGTGTATAAGGTAGTTGTTGTGAAATTGTTAGGTTATATTACTTGTTGATATTACTGCATGGTCGGAACTAGAAGCACAAGCATTTAGCTACACTCGCATTAACATCTGCTAACCATGTGTATGTGACAAATAAATTTGATTTGATTTTGATTTGATTTGAGATGGGGACAGCGAGAACTCACTCATATGCTATCTCTCAGATGTGTTCTACAGCGCTGTCTAAGTGTCATGCTACATGTCAGACAGTGACTCATCTCTCGCTGTCTTTAATCTCTCTCTCTCTCTCTTCTATCTCGCACTAAATACACTCTCTCTTCCCTCCCTTTGTCTTCCTCTCTTTCGTGCTTTGTTTCTCTCTACCTTTCTCTCCATCTCTGTCTCTCTCTCTCTCCCCATCTCTCTCTCTCTCTCCCCCCATCTCCCCATCTCTCTCTCTCTCTCTCTCTCTCTCTCTCTCCCCCCCATCTCCCCATCTCTCTCTCTCTCCCCATCTCCCCATCTCTCTCTCTCTCTCCCCCATCTCCCCATCTCACTCTCTCTCTCCCCCCCCCCATCTCCCCATCTCACTCTCTCTCCCCCATCTCCTCTCTCTCTCCCCCATCTCCCCATCTCTCTCTCTCTCCCTCTCTCTCTCTCTCTGTGTCTGTGTCTGACTCACTCCATCTGTCAG
>NW_024603678.1:0-1894 GCF_018296145.1 Oncorhynchus tshawytscha | reverse complement strand
TTAGTCTGAGGTGGCTTGCCCAATACTGAACATTAGCCTGAGGTGGCTTGCCCAATACTGAACATTAGTCTGAGGTGGCTTGCCCAATACTGAACATTAGCCTGAGGTGGCTTGCCCAATACTGAACATTAGCCTGAGGTGGCTTGCCCAATACTGAACGTTAGTCTGAGGTGGCTTGCCCAATACTGAACATTAGCCTGAGGTGGCTTGCCCAATACTGAGCATTAGTCTGAGGTGGCTTGCCCAATACTGACATTAGCCTGAGGTGGCTTCCCAATACTGAACATTAGCCTGAGGTGGCTTGCCCAATACTGAACATTAGCCTGAGGTGGCTTGCCCAATACTGACCATTAGCCTGAGCTTGCCCAATACTGAACATTAGCCTGAGGTGGCTTGCCCAATACTGAACATTAGCCTGAGGTGGCTTGCCCAATACTGAACGTTAGCCTGAGGTGGCTTGCCCAATACTGAACATTAGCCTGAGGTGGCTTGCCCAATACTGAACATTAGTCTGAGGTGGCTTGCCCAATACTGACCATTAGCCTGAGGTGGCTTGCCCAATACTGAACATTAGTCTGAGGTGGCTTGCCCAATACTGAACATTAGTCTGAGGTGGCTTGCCCAATACTGAACATTAGCCTTAGAACGTTAGCTGAGGTGGCTTGCCCAATACTGAACATTAGGTGGCTTGCCCAATACTGAACATTAGCCTGAGGTGGCTTGCCCAATACTGAACATTAGTCTGAGGTGGCTTGCCCAATACTGAACATTAGCCTGAGGTGGCTTGCCCAATACTGAACATTAGCCTGAGGTGGCTTGCCCAATACTGACCATTAGCCTGAGGTGGCTTGCCCAATACTGACCATTAGTCTGAGGTGGCTTGCCCAATACTGAACGTTAGTCTGAGGTGGCTTGCCCAATACTGACCATTAGCCTGAGGTGGCTTGCCCAATACTGAACGTTAGTCTGAGGTGGCTTGCCCAATACTGAACATTAGCCTGAGGTGGCTTGCCCAATACTGAACATTAGCCTGAGGTGGCTTGCCCAATACTGAACATTAGCCTGAGGTGGCTTGCCCAATACTGAACATTAGTCTGAGGTGGCTTGCCCAATACTGAACATTAGCCTGAGGTGGCTTGCCCAATACTGAACATTAGTCTGAGGTGGCTTGCCCAATACTGAACATTAGCCTGAGGTGGCTTGCCCAATACTGAACATTAGGCTTGCCCAATACTGAACTGAACATTAGGTGGCTGCCCAGAACATTAGTGGCTTGCCCAATACTGACCATTAGCCTGAGGTGGCTTGCCCAATACTGAACATTAGCCTGAGGTGGCTTGCCCAATACTGAACATTAGTCTGAGGTGGCTTGCCCAATACTGAACATTAGTCTGAGGTGGCTTGCCCAATACTGAACATTAGCCTGAGGTGGCTGCCCAATACTGAACATTAGCCTGAGGTGGCTTGCCCAATACTGAACATTAGCCTGAGGTGGCTTGCCCAATACTGACCATTAGCCTGAGGTGGCTTGCCCAATACTGACCATTAGTCTGAGGTGGCTTGCCCAATACTGACCATTAGTCTGAGGTGGCTTGCCCAATACTGAACATGGCTAGAACGTTAGTCTGAGGTGGCTTGCCCAATACTGACCATTAGCCTGAGGTTAGTTAGTCTGAGGTGGCTTGCCCAATACTGAACATTAGCCTGAGGTGGCTTGCCCAATACTGAACATTAGCCTGAGGTGGCTTGCCCAATTACTGACCATTTAGCCTGAGGTGGCTTGCCCAATACTGAACGTTAGTCTGAGGTGGCTTGCCCAATACTGAACATTAGTCTGAGGTGGCTTGCCCAATACTGAACATTAGTCTGAGGTGGCTTGCCCAATACTGAACGT
>NW_024603677.1:0-1893 GCF_018296145.1 Oncorhynchus tshawytscha | reverse complement strand
TGTGGCAATTCTAAACAGCTGGGGAATTTGATCAATTGGTATTGTGTTTGCATAGCATGCTATAGGTAGTGGGATCGATGCCCGCATTCCCCAAAAACACATTTTTTTTGTGGATCCAAGAATGTCTTACGACAACCTACTGTCATGTAACAATGACAAGCAACTTTCCTGTAACACTGATGTCAAAATGTCAGATGAAAAAGCAAGACATTACTTACTTTCAGAGGAGCAGCGTAGCACACACCATTGAGGCCCACAAACAAAGCTGTGGATAGTTTCCTTGAAGCCAGAGCATAAAGAAAGAGCAAATACAAATGCCGAAACCCGGGATCGAACCAGGGACCTTCAGATCTTCAGTCTAACGCTCTCCCAACTGAGCTATTTCGGCAATTCATTTAATCTAATTCTGTGGCACCCTTGACAATTCACATGCATGTGACTCACAATTTTGAAACTGAAAATGTACATCATAGCCAGTACGGGGATCAACCCATGACCTTGGCGTTATTAGCACCACACTCTAACCAACTGAGCTAACCAGCCACTAGCTATTGGCTGCAATTGTTGAGATGCACCAGCCTCTGCAAGTCTGGGCGCAAACTAACAAGTCCACCAACAGCATAGCCTGACAAGACTGGACCCTCTTGGTTGCTTCATGCGGAAATTCCAAACGGCTGGGGAATTAGCTCAAATGCTTTGCATGCGTGAGGTAGTGGGATCATTCTCCAAAAGCACATTGTTTGATGGATCCAAGAAAACTCCAGTTCAGACTTCATGCAGCCTTGTCTTAAAACAATCTACTGTCTGGAGCAAGACAACTCTCATGTAACACTGATGTCACAATGTCCATTACCTTTCAAGAGCAGCATAGCACTGACTAACCAACTGAGGTAACCGGCCGCTGGCTACAACTGAGCACAATTGTTGAGATGCACCAAGCCTCTGCAAGTGCTGGAGCGCAAACTAACAAGTCCACCAACAGCATAGCCTGACAAGACTGGACACTCTTGGTTGCTCCTTGTGGCAATTCCAAACATCTGGGGAATTTGATCAATTGGTATTGTGTTTGCTTAGCATGCTATAGGTAGTGGGATCGATGCCCGCATTCCCCAAAAACACATTTTTTTGTGGATCCAAGAAAGCTCCAGTTCACACTTCATGCAGCCTTGTCTTACGACAACCTACTGTCATGTAACAATGACAAGCAACTTTCCTGTAACACTGATGTCAAAATGTCA
The DNA here is from genome assembly GCF_018296145.1 of Oncorhynchus tshawytscha. Taxonomy (NCBI): domain Eukaryota; kingdom Metazoa; phylum Chordata; class Actinopteri; order Salmoniformes; family Salmonidae; genus Oncorhynchus; species Oncorhynchus tshawytscha. The sequence continues at coordinate 655 of NW_024603677.1, read as the reverse complement.
GATGAAAAAGCAAGACATTACTTACTTTCAGAGGAGCAGCGTAGCACACACCATTGAGGCCCACAAACAAAGCTGTGGATAGTTTCCATGAAGCCAGAGCATAAAGAAAGAACAAATACAAATGCCGAAACCCGGGATCAAACCAGGGACCTTTAGATTTCAGTCTAACGCTCTCCCAACTGAGCTATTTCGGCATTCACTAAATTTAATTCTGTGGCACCCTTGACAATTCACATGCATGTGACTCACAATTTTGACACTCAAAATGTACATCATAGCCAGTATGGGGATCGAACCCATGACCTTGGCGTTATTAGCACCACACTCTAACCAACTGAGCTAACCAGCCACTAGCTATTGGGTGCAATTGTTGAGATGCACCAAGCCTCTGCAAGTGCTGGAGCGCAAACTAACAAGTCCACCAACAGCATAGCCTGACAAGACTGGACACTCTTGGTTGCTCCTTGTGGCAATTCCAAACAGCTGGGGAATTTGATCAATTGGTATTGTGTTTGCTTAGCATGCTAGAGGTAGTGGGATCGATGCCCGCATTCCCCAAAAACACATTTTTTTGTGGATCCAAGAAAGCTCCAGTTCAGACTTCATGCAGCCTTGTCTTACGACAACCTACTGTCATGTAACAATGACAAGCAAC
>NW_024603676.1:0-1892 GCF_018296145.1 Oncorhynchus tshawytscha | reverse complement strand
CAGTGCATTTGGAAAGTATTTAGACCCATTGACTTTGTCCACATTTAGTTACATTACAGCCTTATTTTAAAAAAAATATATTGTTTTAAATGTTCTCATTAATCAACACACACTATCTCATAATGACAAGGCAAAAAACATTTTTTTGAAAATTTTGAAATATCACATTTACATGTGTATTCAGACCTTATACTCTGTTTGTTGAACCTCTTTGTTGAAGCACCTTTGGCAGCGATTACAGCCTCTAGTCTTCTTGGGTATGATGCTACAAGCTTGGCACACCTGTATTTGGGGAGTTCCTCCCATTCTTCTCTGCAGATCCTCTCAAGCTGTGTCAGGTTGGATGGATGGGGTGTGTCGCTGCACAGATTTTTTCAGGTCTCTCCAGAGATGATCGATCGGGTTCAAGTACGGGCTCTGACTGGGCCAAACAAGGACATTCAGAGACTTGTCCCAAAGCCACTCCTGCATTGTCTTGGCTTTGTGCTTAGGGTCGTTGTCCTGTTGGAAGGTGAACCAATGCCCCCAGTCTGAGGTCCTGAGGGCTCTGGAGCAGGTTTTCATCAAGAATCTCTCTGTACATTGCTCTGTTCATCTTTCCCTCGATCCTGACTAGTCTCCCAGTCCCTGCTGCTGAAAAACATCCCCACAGCATGATGCTACCATCACCATGCTTCACTGTAGGGATGGTGCCAGGTTTCCTCCAGACGTGACGCTTGGCATTCAGGCCAAAGAGTTCAATCTTCGTTTATCAGATCAAAGAATCTTGTTTCTCATGGTCTGAGTGTCCTTTAGGTGCCCTTTGGAAAACTCCATGCAGGCTGTCATGTGCCTTTTACTGAGGAGTGGCTTCCTTCTGGCCACTCTACCATAACTGCCTGATTGGTGGAGTGCTGCAGAGATGATTGTCCTCCTGGAAGGTTCTCCCATCTCCACAGACGAACTCTGGAGCTCTGTCTGTGACCATCGGGTTCGTGGTCACCTCCCTGACCAAGGCCTGTCTCCCCCGATGGCTCAGTTTGGCCGGGCAGCCAGCTCTAGGAAGATTCTTGGTGGTTCAAAACTTTTTCCATTTAAGAATGATGGAGGCCACTGTGTTCTTGGGGACCTTCAATGCTGCAGAAATGTTTTGGTACCCTTCCCCAGATCTGTGCCTCAACACAGATCTGTTGAGGCACAGATCTGGGGAAGGGTACCAAAACATTTCTGCAGGGTACCAAAACATTTCTTCAACACGGGGCGGCAGGTAGCCTAGTGGTTAGTGCGTTGGACTAGTATCCGAATGGTTGCAAGATCGAATCCCTGAGCTGACAAGGTAAAAATCTGTCGTTCTGCCCATGAACCAGGCAGTTAACCCACCGTTCCTAGGACGTCATTGAAAATAAGAATTTGTTCTTAACTGACTTGCCTAGTTAAATAAAGGTTTAAAAAAATTCAAAAACACAATCCTGTCTCAGAGTTCTGCTGACAATTCCTTTGACCTCATGGCTTGGTTCTTGCTCTGACATGCACTATCAACTGTGAGACCTTATATAGACAGTGTTTTTCCAAATCATGTTCAATTAATTGAATTTACCACAGTAGGACTCCAATCAAGTTGCAGAAACATCTCAAGGATGATCAACGGAAACAGGATGCACCTGAGGTCAATTTCGAGTCTCATAGCAAAGGGTGTGAATACGAATATTATTTTATTTTTTAAATAGATTTGCAAAAATGTCTAAAAACCCGTTTTTGCTTTGTCATTATGGGGTATTGTGTGTAGGTTGATAAGGAAAATAATTGAATCAATTTTAGAATAATGCTGTAACTTAACAAAATGTGGAAAAAGTCAAGGGGTCTGAATACTTTCTGAATGCACTGTATTATTCTGTCTCTTGTATATAAAATGA
>NW_024603675.1:0-1888 GCF_018296145.1 Oncorhynchus tshawytscha | reverse complement strand
ACCATCTACTGTCATTATATTACCCTGGTCTACCATCTACTGTCATTATATTACCCTGGTCGACCATCTACTGTCATTATATTACCCTGGTCTACCATCTACTGTCATTATATTACCATGGTCTACCATCTACTGTCATTATATTACTCTGGTCTACCATCTACTGTGTAAGAGTACCTGGTCTACCTCCCTGTCATTATATTACCCTGGTCTACCATCTACTGTCATTATATTGCCCTCAGGATTTTACCATCACCGCGTCATTATATTTCCTCTGCTGATAATTATATTGCCTAGTCACAATCTACTGTCATAAAGTACCCTGTCTACCTCTCTACTGTCATTTATATTTACCTTGGTCTACCCTCTGCTGCCGCCATATTAACAGTTTTGTCATCTGCTGTCATTATATTACCCTCTACTTTGTCATTATATTACCTTGTCTACCATTGTCTGTCATTATTGCTATTACATCTACTGGTTTATATTGCCCTCTACTGTCATTATATTATTCCTGGTCTACTATCTGCTGTCAATATATTACCTGGTCTACCATTCATTGTCATTATATTACCTGGCTTCTACCATTTCCATTGTCACTATATTACCCTTCATTGTCACATTGTACCCTGGTTGCTATCTACTGTCAGTATACTACCCACGATCTCTATCATCTACTGTCATTATATTACCCTGGTCTACCATCTACTTTCCTTATATTATCCTGGTCTACAATCTACTGTCACTATATTGCCCTGGTTTAAACTCTGCTGCCATTATGTTACCCTGGTCTATCATCTACTGTCACTAGATCACCCCTGGTCTACCCTCTACTGTCATTATATTACCCTGGTATACCATCTACTGTCATTATATTGACCTGGTCTACATTATATTACCCTGGTCTACCATCTACTGTCATTATATTACCCTGGTCTACCATCTACTGTCATTATATTACTCTGGTCTACCATCTACTGTGATTATATTACCCTGGTCTACCATTTACTGTCATTATATTACACTGGTCTACCATCTACTGTCATTATATTACCCTGTTCTACCATCTACTGTCATTATATTACCCTGGTCTACCATCTACTGTCACTATATTACCCTGGTCTAAACTCTACTGCCATTATATTACCCTGGTCTACCATCTACTGTCACTAGATTACACTGGTCTACCCTCTACTGTCATTATATTACCCTGGTCAACCATCTACTGTCATTATATTACCCTGGTCTACCATCTACTGTCATTATATTACCCTGGTCTACCATCTACTGTCATTATATTACCCTCTACTGTCATTATATTACCCTGGTATACCATGTACTGTCATTATATTGACCTGGTCTACCATCTACTGTCATGATATTACCCTGGTCTACCATCTACTGTCATTATATTACCCCGGTCTACCATCTACTGTCATTATATTACCCTCTACTGTCATTATATTACCCTGGTATACCATCTACTGTCATTATATTGACCTGGTCTACCATCTACTGTCATGATATTACCCTGGTCTACCATCTACTGTCATTATATTACTCCGGTCTACCATCTACTGTGAATATATTACCCTGGTCTACCATCTACTGTCAATATATTACCCTGCTCTACCATCTACTGTCATTATATTACCCTGGTCTACCATCTACTGTCATTATATTACCCTGGTCTACCCTCTACTGTCATTATATTACCCTGGTCTACCATCTACTGTCATTATATTACCGTCTACTGTCATTATATTACCCTGGTCTACCATCTACTGTCATTATATTACCCTGGTCTACCATCTGCTGTCATTATATTACCCTGGTCTTCCCTATACTGTCATTATATTACAATGGTCTACCATCTACTGTCATTATA
>NW_024603674.1:0-1888 GCF_018296145.1 Oncorhynchus tshawytscha | reverse complement strand
ACAGCACCTGGTATTCCCAGGCGGTCTCCCATCCCTCCCATCCCACCCTGCTTAGCTTCCGAGATCAGATGAGATCAGGCATACTCAGGCCGGTGTGGTCGTAAGCAAGAAACTTTTGAAAAACTAAAGTTCTGCACATTGGAGTTATCCAAATTTAGTTTTGTGAGACACCTGTTTGATGTAAGTTACCAAATTATGTGAATACTTAAATTGACAAAAATAATTGAATATGACATATATGCTGTGGTAAATGCAATTTTGAACTGATCGATCGCTCTTATGGTATAACAACGAATGTAATGTACTAAATGGGTCGGTTGGTGTAATGCGTACCCAGTTGTTTGAAAGACGGTGAATCGGTTAAAGGAATTCACAAGTGTATGTGTGAGCAGGATCGCAATGTAACAATGAATGCTGTGTACTGGTGTGCATGAGGAAATATTTCTAGTATAAATGGATATTTACTTTGGGTAAATTTTGAGTGAATGCAGTAACACTGGGATATTAGTGGGCGCGCTGTATCAGAGTGAATGATCTTCGGATAAAATTTGCAGGCCAACAAATTAAAAAGACCTGTGTTACATTGGATGGTTGCTGAAGCATTTGTAGTACATTAGATATTTCAGTTGTAGCTGATATCAAGTTTGAATGAAAGGTTTATAGATCCTTATAAGGGTTATAGTACCTGGTTGTATTGCATAAGAGTAAGGGAGGATAAATAACTGCACATTTTTATTATTTAAATGAAGTGATTGGAACTGACGTATGTTTGTAAGGATTGAGTGATTCAACCGTGCATGTTTGCAGGTTTGAGTGATTCAAACTGATGTATGTTTGCAGGTTTGAGTGATTCAACCGTGCATGTTTGCAGGTTTGAGTGATTCAAACTGATGTATGTTTGCAGGTTTGAGTGATTCAAACTGATGTATGTTTGCAGGTTTGAGTGATTCAACCGTGTATGTTTGTAAGGTTTGAGTGATTCGAACTGATGTATGTTTGAAGGTTTTGAGAGAGTCCAACCGTATGATTGTGGTACATTAGGTATTAAGTCAATGTACTAGGTTATGTTTTGAAACGGTAAAGGAGAAGTGCACGGTGTTTACTAGACAGTGGCTAGATTGGGACACATTCTAAGGCAGCACACAATTGAACCTGATCATTTATATTGTATTCAAATTAAAACAAGTAATTGAAATACATTAGACAATGGCTAATCAGGAGGTAGAGAAGGTGTTGAAAACATTGAAATCAGCCTTAGAGACCAATGGAGGAAAAGAGGGAAAGGACTGGAAGAAGAAAGGAGAAACTATACAGGGAGTGGACAGAAGAGGGCAGCATTGCCGCACCCAACGGGCTCCCAGTCGACAGGGAGCCTGGTTTGATATTGGAGACGCTAAAACAGAGAATAAGGAGAATCCTCGCTGGGGAAAAGCTTGGGCCTTTGAATTGTAATGTTTTCTGGGAATTGTCTCGGTGCCGGAGTTTGCTAGTATAGACAATTATAATGGTATGGTTATTGGCGGGGAAACTCAATCATTTGAATGGCGTTGGGGTAAAGTTTTGCCTTCAATGCGGGGGACTGGGGTTCGTGTCTCAGCCTTGACATCGATAGACTAAAATGAATTCTGATTGTAGCTCAAATATTTATGGGTTTTGCCCGGATTGATACGGTTATTAATATTTGTTCAAGGTATGACTGAACGTTTTGAGACTAATCCGTTCGAGATAATGGCGAGGCAATTTCTATGTAATACATTGTGTTTCCCAAATGATCACTGGAATAGCCTATTGGGAATGGAGTCTATTTATTTTATTTTTTAAAGGTGCTGGGTTATGGGATGAGACAGTTATCTAAATCTGATTAATTCTAAATAATAATGAAGAGACA
>NW_024603673.1:0-1887 GCF_018296145.1 Oncorhynchus tshawytscha | reverse complement strand
GACCTTTATTTAACCAGGCAAGACAGTTAAGAACTGATTCTTATTTTCAATGACGGCCTAGGAACAGTGGGTTAACTGGCCTAGGAACAGTGGGTTAACTGGTCTAGGAACAGTGGGTTAACTGGTCTAGGAACAGTGGGTTAACTGGCCTAGGAACAGTGGGTTAACTGGCCTAGGAACAGTGGGTTAACTGGTCTAGGAACAGTGGGTTAACTGGTCTAGGAACAGTGGGTTAACTGGTCTAGGAACAGTGGGTTAACTGGCCTAGGAACAGTGGGTTAACTGGCCTAGGAACAGTGGAGTTAACTGGCCTAGGAACAGTGGGTTAACTGGCCTAGGAACAGTGGGTTAACTGGGCCTAGGAACAGTGGGTTAACTGGCCTAGGAACAGTGGGTTAACTGGCCTAGGAACAGTGGGTTAACTGGCCTAGGAACAGTGGGTTAACTGGCCTAGGAACAGTGGGTTAACTGGCCTAGGAACAGTGGGTTAACTGGTCTAGGAACAGTGGAACAGTGGGTTAACTGATCTAGGAACGGTGGAACAGTGGGTTAACTGATCTAGGAACAGTGGAACAGTGGGTTAACTGGTCTAGGAACAGTGGGTTAACTGGTCTAGGAACAGTGGAACAGTGGGTTAACTGATCTAGTAACAGTGGAACAGTGGGTTAACTGGTCTAGGAACAGTGGGTTAACTGGTCTAGGAACAGTGGGTTAACTGGCCTAGGAACAGTGGGTTAACTGGCCTAGGAACAGTAGGTTAACTGGTCTAGGAACAGTGGAACAGTGGGTTAACTGGCCTAGGAACAGTGGGTTAACTGGCCTAGGAACAGTGGGTTAACTGGTCTAGGAACAGTGGGTTAACTGGTCTAGGAACAGTGGGTTAACTGGTCTAGGAACAGTGGGTTAACTGGTCTAGGAACAGTGGGTTAACTGGTCTAGGAACAGTGGGTTAACTGGTCTAGGAACAGTGGGTTAACTGGTCTAGGAACAGTGGGTTAACTGGTCTAGGAACAGTGGGTTAACTGGTCTAGGAACAGTGGGGTTAACTGGTCTAGGAACAGTGGAACAGTGGGTTAACTGATCTAGGAACAGTGGAACAGTGGGTTAACTGGTCTAGGAACAGTGGGTTAACTGGCCTAGGAACAGTGGGTTAACTGGCCTAGGAACAGTGGGTTAACTGGCCTAGGAACAGTGGGTTAACTGGCCTAGGAACAGTGGGTTAACTGGTCTAGGAACAGTGGAACAGTGGGTTAACTGGTCTAGGAACAGTGGGTTAACTGGTCTAGGAACAGTGGGTTAACTGGCCTAGGAACAGTGGGTTAACTGGTCTAGGAACAGTGGGTTAACTGGTCTAGGAACAGTGGGTTAACTGGTCTAGGAACAGTGGGTTAACTGGTCTAGGAACAGTGGGTTAACTGGTCTAGGAACAGTGGGTTAACTGCCTGTTCAGGGGCAGAACGACAGATTTGTACCTTGTCAGCTCTGGGGTTTGAACTTGCAGCCTTCCGGTTACTAGCCAACGCTCTAACCACTAGGCTACCCTGCCACCCCAAATACTTTATGTATGTAGTTCTCCCATTTGAAGAAGTCTTAAATATTTGGAAAAATTAACTTATATTATATTAAATTAGACGGAAGTTTAGTATTTGGTTGTAAACTTGTTGAATGCATTTGCAGGTTGTCTTGGTTGTGTTTTAGATGTTTTCCTGATAGAAACTGAATGGTGAATAATGTCCTGTCATTTTGGAGTCACTTCACTTGTATTGTCAGTAAGAATAGAAGATGTTTCTGAACACTTCTACATTCATGTGGATGCTACCATGATTATGAATAATCAGGAATGAATAAAGAATGATGATGAATGAGAAAGTTAGAGGCACAAAGATC
>NW_024603672.1:0-1887 GCF_018296145.1 Oncorhynchus tshawytscha | reverse complement strand
CGACTCTCCTTCACCACAAGAGAACCGTTACAGAATCACCCACCACAACAGGACCAAGTGGCGTGGTAACAGGCAACAGCAGCAGCAGGAACAGTGCAACAAGAATTTCTGGACTTGGGAGGAAATCCTCGACGGGAGAGGACCCTGGGCTAAACCAGGGGAGTGTAGCCGCCCCAAGGTGCAGCAGGAGAAACATGAGGATTTATGGACATGGGAGGACGAACTGGACGGTGAAGGACCCTGGGCTCAGCCTGGAGAATATCGCCGCCCCAAGGAAGAACTGGAGGCGGCGAAAGCGGAGAGGCGCTGGTATGAGGAGGCAGCACGACGACGGATGGAAGCCTGAGAGTCAGCCCCAAAAATGTATTGGGGGGGAGCTCACAGGGAGTATGGCTATGCCAGGTAGGAGACCTGCGCAAACTCCCTGTGCTTACCGGGGGGCTAGAGAGACCGGGCAGGCACCGTGTTATGCTGTGGTGCGCACGGTGTCTCCAGTGCGGGTGCATAGCCCGGTGCGGTATATTCCAGCTCCGCGTATCGGCCGGGCTAGATTGAGCGTCGAGCCAAATGCCATGAAGCCGGCTCTACGCATCTGGTCCCCAGTGTGTCTCCTTGGGCCGGCTTACATGGCACCAGCCTTGCGCACGGTGTCCCCGGTTCGCCTGCATAGCCCAGTGCAGGCTATTCCACCTCGCCGCACTGGCAGGGCGACCGGGACCATTCAACCGGGTAAGGTTGGGCAGGCTCGGTGCTCAAGAGCTCCAATGCGCCTGCACGGTCCGGTCTATCCAGTACCACCTCCACACCCCAGCCCTCCAGTAGCAGCTCCCCGCACCAGGCTTCCTGTGCGTGTTCTCGGTCCAGTACCACCAGTGCCAGCACCACTCATCAGGCCTACAGTGCGCCTCGCCTCTCCAGCGCTGCCAGAGCCTTCCTCCTCTCCTGCGCTGTCGGAGTCTCCCGCCTGTTCAGCACTACCAGAGCCTTCCTCCTCTCCTGCGCTGCCGGAGTCTCCCGCCTGTTTAGCGCTGCCAGAGCCTTCCGCCTCTACAGCGCTGCTGTAGTCTCCTGCCTGTTCAGCGCAGCCAGAGCTGTCAGCCTGCATGGAGCAGCCAGAGCTGTCAGTCTGCATGGAGCTGCCAGTCTGCAAGGAGCTGCCAGTCTGCACGGAGCCGCCAGAGCTGCCAGTCTGTAAGAAGCCGCCAGAGCTGTCAGCCTACATGGAGCAGCCAGAGCCGCAAGTCAGCGTGGAGCAGCCAGAGCCGCAAGTCAGCGTGGAGCAGCCAGAGCCGCCAGTCAGCATGGAGCAGCCAGATCCGTCAGTCAGCCAGACTCTTCCAGATCCGCCAGTCAGCCAGACTCTTCCAGATCCGCCAGTCAGCCAGACTCTTCCAGATCCGCCAGTCAATCAGACTCTTCCAGATCCGCCAGTCAATCAGACTCTTCCAGATCCGCCAGTCAATCAGACTCTTCCAGATCCGCCAGTCAGCCAGGATCCGCCAGTCAGCCAGGATCCGCCAGTCAGCCAGGATCCGCCAGTCTGCTAGACTCTTCCAGGTCTGCCAGACTCTTCCAGATCCGCCAGTCAGCCAGGATCTGCCAGAGCCTTCCTCCTCTCCTGTGCTGCCAGAGTCTGAAGAGCCCCTCTGTCCGGAGCTGCCCCTCTGTCCCGTGTTATTAATTAGGGTTGCCGTGGCTAGGAGGTCACGGAAGCGGACAAGGTGGGGGAAGACTACGGTGAAGTGGGGGCCATGTCCAGCACCAGAGCCGCCACCGCGGACAGATGCCCACCCAGACCCTCCCCTATAGGTTCAGGTTTTGCGGCCGGAGTCCGCACCTTTGGGGGGGACTGTCACACCCTGACCATAGTTTACTTTGTATATTTCT
>NW_024603671.1:0-1886 GCF_018296145.1 Oncorhynchus tshawytscha | reverse complement strand
GCTGAATCCACCCCTAGTCATAACTACTACAATATTATAGAATCCAGCCCTAGTCAATCTACAATATTATAGCTGAATCCACTCCTAGTCATAACTACTACAATATTATAGCTGAATCCACCCCTAGTCATAACTACTACAATATTATAGCTGAATCCACCCCTAGTCATAACTACTACAATATTATAGCTGAATCCACTCCTAGTCATAACTACTACAATATTATAGCTGAATCCAGCCCTAGTCATAACTACTACAATATTATAGCTGAATCCACCCTAGTCATAACTACTACAATATTATAGCTGAATCCACCCTAGTCATAACTACTACAATATTATAGCTGAATCCACCCTAGTCATAACTACTACAATATTATAGCTGAATCCACCCTAGTCATAACTACTACAATATTATAGCTGAATCTGTCATAACTACACAATATTATAGCTGAATCCACCCTAGTCATAACTACTACAATATTATAGCTGAATCCAGTCCCTAGTCAATATTATAGCTGAATCCACTAGTCATAACTACTACAATATTATAGCTGAATCCACTTCTAGTCATAACTACCAATAGTCCACTAACTAACTACAATATTATAGCTGAATCCACCCCTAGTCATAACTACTAACTAGTCATAACAATATTATAGCTGAATCTGAATCCACCCCTAGTCATAACTACTACAATATTATAGCTGAATCCACCCCTAGTCATAACTACTACAATATTATAGCTGAATCCACCCTAGTCATAACTACTAATATTATAGCTGAATATAACTATAGCTGAATCCACCCTAGTCATAACTACTACAATATTATAGCTGAATCCACCCTAGTCATAACTACTACAATATTATAGCTGAATCCACCCTAGTCATAACTACTACAATATTATAGCTGAATCCACCCCTAGTCATAACTACTACAATATTATAGCTGAATCCACTGAATAGTCATAACTACTACAATATTATAGCTGAATCCACCCTAGTCATAACTACTACAATATTATAGCTGAATCCACCCTAGTCATAACTACTACAATATTATAGCTGAATCCACCCTAGTCATAACTACTACAATATTATAGCTGAATCCACCCCTAGTCATAACTACTACAATATTATAGCTGAATCCACATAACTACTAGTCATAACTACTACAATATTATAGCTGAATCCACACATAACTACTAATCATATAGCTGAATCCACCCTAGTCAATATTATAGCTGAATCCACCCTAGTCATAACTACTACAATATTATAGCTGAATCCACCCTAGTCATAACTACTACAATATTATAGTCAATCCACCCCTAGTCATAACTACTACAATATTATAGCTGATTATCATAACTACTACAATATTATACTGAATCCACTAGTCATAACTACTACAATATTATAGCTGAATCCCCCTAGTCATAACTACTACAATATTATAGCTGAATCATAACTACTACAATATTATAGCTGAATCCAGTCATAACTACTTCAATAGCTGAATCATAATAACTACTACAATATTATAGCTGAATCCACCCTAGTCATAACTACTACAATATTATAGCTGAATCCACCCCTAGTCATAACTACTACAATATTATAGCTGAATCCACCCCTAGTCATAACTACTACAATATTATAGCTGAATCCACCCCTAGTCATAACTACTACAATATTATAGCTGAATCCACCCTAGTCATAACTACTACAATATTATAGCTGAATCCACCCTAGTCATAACTACTACAATATTATAGCTGAATCCACCCTAGTCATAACTACTACAATATTATAGCTGAATCCACCCTAGTCATAACTACTTCAATATTATAGCTGAATCCACCCCTAGTCATAACTACTACAA
>NW_024603670.1:0-1885 GCF_018296145.1 Oncorhynchus tshawytscha | reverse complement strand
ACCTTTTGCCACTTTTCAGGCTTCAAACATAAAGATTAAAAACTGTATTTTTTTGTGAAGAATCAACAACAAGTGGGAGACAATCATGAAGTGGAACGACATTTATTGGATATTTCAAACTTTTTTAACAAATCAAAAACTGAAAAATTGGGCGTGCAAAATTATTCAGCCCCTTTACTTTCAGTGCAGCAAACTCTCTCCAGAAGTTCAGTGAGGATCTCTGAATGATCCAATGTTGACCTAAATGACTATTGATGAGAAATACAATCCACCTGTGTGTAATCAAGTCTCCGTATAAATGCACCTGCACTGTGATAGTCTCAGAGGTCCGTTAAAAGCGCAGAGAGCATCATGAAGAACAAGGAACACACCAGGCAGGTCCGAGATACTGTTGTGAAGAAGTTTAAAGCCGGATTTGGATACAAAAAGATTTCCCAAGCTTTAAACATCCCAAGGAGCACTGTGCAAGCGATAATATTGAAATGGAAGGAGTATCAGACCACTGCAAATCTACCAAGACCTGGCCATCCCTCTAAACTTTCAGCTCATACAAGGAGAAGACTGATCAGAGATGCAGCCAAGAGGCCCATGATCACTCTGGATGAACTGCAGAGATCTACAGCTGAGGTGGGAGACTCTATCCGTAGGACAACAATCAGTCGTATATTGTACAAATCTGGCCTTATGGAAGAGTGGCAAGAAGAAAGCCATTTCTTAAAGATATCCATAAAAAGTGTTGTTTAAAGTTTGCCACAAGCCACCTGGGAGACACACCAAACATGTGGAAGAAGGTGCTCTGGTCAGATGAAACCAAAATGGAACTTTTTGGCAACAATGCAAAATGTTATGTTTGGCGAAAAAGCAACACAGCCCATCACCCTGTACACACCATCCCCACTGTCAAACATGGTGGTGGCAGCATCATGGTGTGGGCCTGCTTTTCTTCAGCAGGGACAGGGAAGATGGTTAAAATTGATGGGAAGATGGATGGAGCCAAATACAGGACCATTCTGGAAGAAAACCTGATGGAGTCTGCAAAAGACCTGAGACTGGGACGGAGATTTGTCTTCCAACAAGACAATGATCCAAAACATAAAGCAAAATCTACAATGGAATGGTTCAAAACTAAACATATCCAGGTGTTAGAATGGCCATGTCAAAGTCCAGACCTGAATCCAATCGAGAATCTGTGGAAAGAACTGAAAACTGTTGTTCACAAATGCTCTCCATCCAACCTCACTGAGTTCGAGCAGTTTTGCAAGGAGGAATGGGAAAAAAATTCAGTCTCTCGATGTTCAAAACTGATAGAGGCATACCCCAAGCGACTTACAGCTGTAATCGCAGCAAAAGGTGGCGCTACAAAGTATTAACTTAAGGGGGCTGAATAATTTTGCACGCCCAATTTTTCAGTTTTTGATTCGTTAAAAAAGTTTGAAATATCCAATAAATGTCGTTCCACTTCATGATTGTGTCCCACTTGTTGTTGATTCTTCACAAAAAAATACAGTTTTATATCTTTATGTTTGAAGCCTGAAATGTGGCAAAAGGTCGCAAAGTTCAAGGGGGCCGAATACTTTCGCAAGGCACTGTATATGTATTCTTTTAACTGACAAATAAAATCAATCAGTCAATCAATCCAAACTGAGCAGCAGCCATTTGATGAACGGAAAGAGACATTTGTTACAAAACACCAACAAGTTGAATGACATTCAGAGATTGTCAGGCCTTCAATACTGGGTAAGACTACAAGGTAGGGAGGGATGTATTCTCTGTTTGTCCAGATTTACATTGTCTATTTATTGTGGTGTTGAAAACACAAACCATGACATTGAAGTGCCTGAAGTCGGTATGCTTTGTTTATTGGTTGTGTGCTGCATTGGCACAG
>NW_024603669.1:0-1882 GCF_018296145.1 Oncorhynchus tshawytscha | reverse complement strand
TATTATATTAAAACAGACCAGCTAGATCTACTGTCCCTATTATATTATGACAGACCAGCTAGATCTACTTTTTCTATTATATTATGACAAACCAGCTAGATCTACTGTCTCTATTATATTATGACAGATCAGCTAGATCTACTTTCTGTTTTATAGTATGACAGACCAGCTAGATATGCTGTCTCAATTATATTATGACAGACCAGCTAGATCTAATGTCTCTATTATATTATGACAGACCAGCTAGATCTACTGTCTCTATTCATATTATGAGAGACCAGCTAGATCTACTGTCTCTATTATATTATGACAGACCAGCTAGATATACTGTCTCAATTATAATATGAGAGACCAGCTAGATCTACTGTCTCTGTCTCTATTATATTATGACAGACCAGCTAGATATACTGTCTATTTTATATTATGACAGACCAGCTAGATCTACTGTCTCTGTCTCTATTATATTATGACAGACCAGCTAGATCTACTGTCTCTATTATAATATGACAAACCAGCTAGATCTACTGTCTCTATGTCTCTATTATATTATGACAGACCAGCTAGATCTACTGTCTCTATTATATTATGACAGACCAGCTAGATCTAATGTGTCTATTATATTATGACAGACCAGCTAGATCTACTGTCTCTATTATATTATGACAGACCAGCTAGATCTACTGTCTCTATTATATTATGACAGACCAGCTAGATCTACTGTCTCTATTATATTATGACAGACCAGCTAGATCTACTGTCTCTATTATATTATGACAGACCAGCTAGATCTACTGTCTCTATTATATTATGACAGACCAGCTAGATCTACTGTCTCTATTATATTATGACAGACCAGCTAGATCTACTGTCTCTATTATATTATGACAGACCAGCTAGATCTACTGTCTCTATTATATTATGACAGACCAGCTAGATCTACTGTCTCTATTATATTATGACAGACCAGCTAGATCTACTGTCTCTATTATATTATGACAGACCAGCTAGATCTACTGTCTCTATTATAATATGATATTATGACAGACCAGCTAGATCTACTGTCTCTATTATATTATATGACAGACCAGCTAGATCTACTGTCTCTATTATATGTCTCTATTATATGACAGACCAGCTAGATATACTGTCTCTATTATATTATGACAGACCAGCTAGATCTACTGTCTCTATTATATTATGAGAGACCAGCTAGATCTACTGTCTCTATTATATTATGACAGACCAGCTAGATCTACTGTCTCTATTATATTATAACAGACCAGCTAGATCTACTGTCCCTATTATATTATGACAGACCAGCTAGATCTACTGTCTCTATGTCTCTATTACATTATGACAGACCAGCTAGATCTACTGTCTCTATTATATTATGACAGATCAGCTAGATCTACTGTCTCTTTTATAGTATGACAGACCAGCTAGATATACTGTCTCAATTATATTATGACAGACCAGCTAGATCTAATGTCTCTATTATATTATGACAGACCAGCTAGATCTACTGTCTCTATTCAATTATGAGAGACCAGCTAGATCTACTGTCTCTATTATATTATGACAGACCAGCTAGATCTACTGTCTCAATTATAATATGAGAGACCAGCTTGATCTACTGTCTCTGTCTCTATTATATTATGACAGACCAGCTAGATATACTGTCTATTTTATATTATGACAGACCAGCTAGATCTACTGTCTCTATTATATTACGACAGACCAGCTAGATCTACTGTCTCTATTATAATATGACAAACCAGCTAGATCTACTGTCTCTATGTCTCTATTATATTATGACAGACCAGCTAGATCTACTGTCTCTATTATATTATGACAGACCAGCTAGATCTAATGTGTCTATTAT
>NW_024603668.1:0-1881 GCF_018296145.1 Oncorhynchus tshawytscha | reverse complement strand
CATCTCAAATAGGCAGCACAGCAAAAATTGGACATCCAGAGTGCAACAAACATGATTTAGAGCTTGTTTATGGAAAAGTGCTTATTTCTGTATTTCCATGTTGCAACTTGCTGAAAACTGTCTACAATGTTCAGTTCATCTCAAATAGACAGCACAGCAAAAATTGGACATCCAGAGTGCAACAAACATGATTTAGAGCTTGTTTATGGAAAAGTGCTTATTTCTGCATTTCAATGTTGCAACTTACTGAAAACAGTTTGCAGTGTTTTCATAACATCTCGAATAAGTTCATCTCAAATAGACAGCACAGCAAAAATTGGACATCCAGAGTGCAACAAACATGATTTAGAGCTTGTTTATGGAAAAGTGCTTATTTCTGTATTTCCATGTTGCAACTTGCTGAAAACTGTCTACAATGTTCATTTCATCTCAAATAGGCAGCACAGCAAAAATTGGACATCCAGAGTGCAACAAACATGATTTAGAGCTTGTTTATGGAAAAGTGCTTATTTCTGTATTTCCATGTTGCAACTAGCTGAAAACTGTCTACAATGTTCATTTCATCTCAAATAGGCAGCACAGCAAAAATTGGACATCCAGAGTGCAACAAACATGATTTTAGAGCTTGTTTATGGAAAAGTGCTTATTTCTGTATTTCCATGTTGCAACTTGCTGAAAACTATCTACAATGTTCAGTTCATCTCAAATAGACAGCACAGCAAAAATTGGACATCCAGAGTGCAACAAACATGATTTAGAGCTTGTTTATGGAAAAGTGCTTATTTCTGCATTTCAATGTTGCAACTTACTGAAAACAGTTTGCAGTGTTTTCATAACATCTCAAATAAACATAACAAAAACATTTTTTTTATCCAGAGTGCAACAAACATGATTTAGAGCTTGTTTATGGAAAAGTGCTTATTTCTGTATTTCCATGTTGCAACTTGCTGAAAACTATCTACAATGTTCAGTTCATCTCAAATAGACAGCACAGCAAAAATTGGACATCCAGAGTGCAACAAACATGATTTAGAGCTTGTTTATGGAAAAGTGCTTATTTCTGCATTTCAATGTTGCAACTTACTGTTTGCAGTGTTTTCATAACATCTCGAATAAACATAACAAAAACATTTTTTTTTATCCAGAGTGCATCAAACATGATTTAGAGCTTGTTTATGGAAAAGTGCTTAATTCTGTATTTTCATGTTGCAACTTACTGAAAACAGTTTGCAGTGTTTTCATAACATCTTGAATAAACATAACAAAAACATTTTTTTTATCCAGAGTGCAACAAACATGATTTAGAGCTTGTTTATGGAAAAGTGCTTATTTCTGTATTTCCATGTTGCAACTTGCTGAAAACTATCTACAATGTTCAGTTCATCTCAAATAGACAGCACAGCAAAAATTGGACATCCAGAGTGCAACAAACATGATTTAGAGCTTGTTTATGGAAAAGTGCTTATTTCTGTATTTCCATGTTGCAACTAGCTGAAAACTGTCTACAATGTTCATTTCATCTCAAATAGGCAGCACAGCAAAAATTGGACATCCAGAGTGCAACAAACATGATTTTAGAGCTTGTTTATGGAAAAGTGCTTATTTCTGTATTTCAGTTCATCTCAAATAGACAGCACAGCAAAAATTGGACATCCAGAGTGCAACAAACATGATTTAGAGCTTGTTTATGGAAAAGTGCTTATTTCTGCATTTCAATGTTGCAACTTACTGAAAACAGTTTGCAGTGTTTTCATAACATCTCGAATAAACATAACAAAAACATTTTTTTTATCCAGAGTGCATCAAACATGATTTAGAGCTTGTTTATGGAAAAGTGCTTAATTCTGTATTTTCATGTTGCAACTTGCTGAAAACTGTCTA
>NW_024603667.1:0-1877 GCF_018296145.1 Oncorhynchus tshawytscha | reverse complement strand
GAGACAGTAGATCTGGCTGGTCTGTCATAATATAATAGAGACAGTAGATCTAGCTGGTCTAATATAATAGAGACAGTAGATCTAGCTGGTCTGTCATACTATAATAGAGACAGTAGATCTAGCTGGTCTGTCATAATATAATAGAGACAGTAGATCTAGCTGGTCTGTCATAATATAATAGAGACAGTAGATCTAGCTGGTCTGCCATAATATAATAGAGACAGTAGATCTAGCTGGTCTGTCATAATATAATAGAGACAGTAGATCTGGCTGGTCTGTCATAATATAATAGAGACAGTAGATCTAGCTGGTCTGTCATAATATAATAGAGACAGTAGATCTAGCTGGTCTGTCATAATATAATAGAGACAGTAGATCTAGCTGGTCTGTCATAATATAATAGAGACAGTAGATCTGGCTGGTCTGTCATAATATAATAGAGACAGTAGATCTAGCTGGTCTGTCATAATATAATAGAGACAGTAGATCTAGCTGGTCTGTCATAATATAATAGAGACAGTAGATCTAGCTGGTCTGTCATAATATAATAGAGACAAGATCTAGCTGGTCTGTCATAATATAATAGAGACAGTAGATCTAGCTGGTCTGTCATAATATAATAGAGACAGTAGATCTAGCTGGTCTGTCATAATATAATAGAGACAGTAGATCTAGCTGGTCTGTCATAATATAATAGAGACAGTAGATCTAGCTGGTCTGTCATAATATAATAGAGACAGTAGATCTAGCTGGTCTGTCATAATATAATAGAGACAGTAGATCTAGCTGGTCTGTCATAATATAATAGAGACAGTAGATCTAGCTGGTCTGTCATAATATAATAGAGACAGTAGATCTAGCTGGTCTGTCATAATATAATAGAGACAGTAGATCTAGCTGGTCTGTCATATTATAATA
This sequence comes from Oncorhynchus tshawytscha, assembly GCF_018296145.1. Classification (NCBI taxonomy): domain Eukaryota; kingdom Metazoa; phylum Chordata; class Actinopteri; order Salmoniformes; family Salmonidae; genus Oncorhynchus; species Oncorhynchus tshawytscha. The sequence goes on along the minus strand of NW_024603667.1, from coordinate 959 downwards.
GAGACAGTAGATCTAGCTGGTCTGTAATAATACAATAGAGACAGTAGATATAGCTGGTCTGTCATATTATAATAGAAACAGTAGATCTAGCTGGTCTGTAATAATATAGTAGAGACAGTAGATATAGCTGGTCTGTAATAATATAATAGAGACAGTAGATCTAGCTGGTCTGTAATAATATAATAGAGACAGTATATCTAGCTGGTCTGTCTAGCTGGTCTGTAAAATATAATAGAGACAGTCGATATAGCTGGTCTGTAATAATATAATAGAGACAGTAAATCTAGCTGGTCTGTCATAATATAATAGAGACAGTAGATATAGCTGGTCTGTAATAATATAATAGAGACAGTCGATATAGCTGGTCTGTCATATTATAATGGAGACAGTAGATCTAGCTGGTCTGTCATAATATAATAGAGACAGTAGATCTAGCTGGTCTGTCATATTATAATAAAGACAGTAGATCTAGCTGGTCTGTCATAATATAATAGCGACAGTAGATCTAGCTGGTCTGTCATAATATAATAGAGACAGTAGATCTAGCTGGTCTGTCATGTTATAAAAGAGACAGTAGATCTAGCTGGTCTGTATATTATAATAGAGACAGTAGATCTAGCTGGTCTGTCATAATATAATAGAGACAGTGGATATAGCTGGTCTGTAATAATATAATAGAGACAGTAGATCTAGCTGGTCTGTAATAATATAATAGAGACAGTATATCTAGCTGGTCTGTCAAAATATAATAGAGAGAGTGGATCTAGGTGGTTCTGTAATAATATAATAGAGACAGTCGATATAGCTGGTCTGTCATATTATAATAGCGACAGTATATCTAGCTGGTCTGTCATATTATAATAGAGACAGTAGATCTAGCTGGTCTGTAATAATATAATAGAGAGAGTGGATCTAGCTGGTATGTAATAATATAATAGAGACAGTCGATATAGCTGGTC
>NW_024603666.1:0-1877 GCF_018296145.1 Oncorhynchus tshawytscha | reverse complement strand
AGAAACTTTCAAAGTTCTTGAAATGTTCTGGATTGACTAACCTTCATGTCTTAAAGTAATGATGGACTGTAATTTCTCTTTGCTTATTTCAGCTGTTCTTGCCATAACATCGACTTGGTATTTAACCAAATAGGGCTATCTTCTGTATACCACCCCTACCTTGTCACAACACAGCTGATTGGCTCAAACGCATTAAGAAGAAAGAAATTCCACAAATTAACTTTAAAGAAGGCACACCTGTTAATTGAAATGCATTCCAAGTGACTACATCATAAAGCTGGTTGAGATAATGTCAAGAGTGTGCAAAGCTGTCATCAAGGCAAAGGGTGGCTACTTTGAAGAATCTCAAACATAAAATATATTTGTTGAAGACTTTTTTTGTTACTACATGATTCCATATGTGTTATGTCATAGTTGATGTCTTCAATATTATTCTACATTGTAGAAAATAGTAAAAATAAAGAAAACCCTTGATTGAGTAGGTGTGTCCAAACTTTTGACTGCTACTGTATAAGTGAATTTGTTCCAATACTTTTAGTCTCCTAAAACAGGGGAACTATTACAAAAATGCTGTCATTTCTAAACAGTTCACCTGATATGGATGAAAATACTCCAAAGGGAAGCCGAAAGTCTGCACTTCACAGGATAATGTCTAATCCAAAGTGCTGGAGTACAGATCCAAAACAACAACAAAACATTGTCACTGTCCCAATACTTTTGGAGCTCACTGTACATGGAAAACACAACATAGAATATGCCTGGAAATAACTGTCCAATACAAAACCACAGACCTTCACAAGGCCCATAAGCCATAAAGCTAAATTAGTTAGCGTTGCCTTCTGATACAGTACGTGTTTACATGCATATAGCATACATGCTACATGTGCTGCATACAAGATGGTTGAATGAAATAGATGCTATCCACATCCGTTCAGTACCCTTGTGCTACCCACAGTCCATAAAACTAGCCACGGGTCTTGTTAAGACTAGGCCCCTCTGGAACTAGCTACAGGGTTACACACAGCAAACTGTACAGCAGGGGTGTCAAAGTTATTTTGCCCCTTGGGCTGCATTCAGTCTTCATCGAAGTCCGGAGGGCCGCACTGAAAGTATGTTTCATTTCCTCGCTGTCAAAATGTCCATCGTTTTTATTTGATTTTAGATGCTCTCTGACTGTCTAGCTTTCATTTCAGTGATTATTAGAGTGCTGGACACAGTCATTTCTACACATTTTCTACATTTATTTTAAAGTGCATTGATAAATAAATACGTCAGGCCTATAAAACTGTGAGGGCTGATTGTGACAGGTCCTCTGACACAGGCCTGGTGTAGACAAAGACTTGGCTGGGGGGGTATAATCAGAACATAAACCTTTCCTATACACTGTACGCACATTATATAGCACCTCTGAGGGAGAATGCTATAGGCTGTAGATGCCCGCCCTTACTGTAAATATACTGGGGAGGAGATGGATTTTATTTTTTGTATCAAGGGGACCAGTAATTTAATATTCATATCCAGCACACACAGGTTTCGGGTTTTGTTGAACTGGGTTAGGTTTGTGTTGAACTGCCATAGGGGGGACTGCACGCTGAAATATGCGTCATGCATGAAGGACTAGCATGAAAGACTGTGTGTGTGATTGTGTTTGCATGTGTGTGTGTGTTTGTATTTAGAGTTGAAGTTGGCTCTGCAGCATCAGGAAACATTTTACATTCCTTCCTGTCTCTCTGTATTAAGGGCCGGGGGCATGAGGTGGCAGGGCTCTGAAATACAGAAGTGTGTGTGTGTTCTTTATGAAATTAAAACTACAACTGATTTACGGAGAGAGAGAGAGAGAGAGAGAGAGAGAGAGAGAGAGAGAGAGAGAGAGAGAG
>NW_024603665.1:0-1875 GCF_018296145.1 Oncorhynchus tshawytscha | reverse complement strand
AGGAACGCTGTATATGGCCCAGGAGGCCTGTAAACAGTAGCTATAAAAAGTGATTGAGTAGGCTGCATAGATTTCATGACTAGAAGCTCAAGAGACAAAAATTGCATTTTTGACATTTTTTTAATGTATTTTTTATATATTTATTTTTGCAAACTGAAATGTGCTATTGTAAATGTTAGCAACACCTCTGCCTTTGCAGGATGCACGGGGGATATGGTCACTAGTGTAGCCAGGAGGTGAGGCCTCATTTAACACAGTAAATTCATCAGGCTTAAGCCATGTTTCAGTCAGGCCAATCACATCAAGATTATCAGTGATTAGTTCATTGACTATAATTGCCTTTGAAGTAAGGGATCTAACATTAAGTAGCCCTATTTTGAGATGTGAGGTATCACGATCTCTTTCAATAATGACAGGAATGGAGGAGGTCTTTATCCTAGTGAGATTGCTAAGGCGAACACCGCCATGTTTAATTTTGCCCAACCTAGGTCGAGGCACAGACACGGTCTCAATGGGGATAGCTGAGCTGACTACACTAAGCTGGCAGGCTGGCTAACAGCCTTCTGCCTGGCCTGCACCCTATTTCATTGTGGAGCTAGAGGAGTTAGAGCCCTGTCTATGTTGGTAGATAAGATGAGAGCACCCCTCCAGCTAGGATGGAATCCGTCACTCCTCAGCAGGTCAGGCTTGGTCCTGTTTGTGGGTGAGTCCCAGAAAGAGTGCCAATTATCTACAAATTCTATCTTTTGGGAGGGGCAGAAAACAGTTTTCAACCAGCGATTGAGTTGAGACTCTGCTGTAGAGCTCATCACTCCCCCTAACTGGGAGGGGGCCAGAGACAATTACTCGATGCCGACACATCTTTCTAGCTGATTTACACGCTGAAGCTATGTTGCGCTTGGTGACCTCTGACTGTTTCATCTTAACATCGTTGGTGTCGACGTGGATAACAATATCTCTATACTCTCTACACTCGCCAGTTTTAGCTTTAGCCAGCACCATCTTCAGATTAGCCTTAACGTCGGTAGCCCTGCCCCCTGGTAAACAGTGTATGATCACTGGATGATTCGTTTTAAGTCTAATACTGCGGGTAATGGAGTCTCCAATGACTAGAGTTTTCAATTTCACAATCTTAAAAGAAAGTGGTGATCCTAACTGACCTAAAACAGGGAATTATTACCCGGATGAAGTTTCTGCTTCTACTGATGTCTCTGTCTCTGAGTCATCTGTGTGTCTCTGTCTGTGTGACTGCTGTAGGTGTTAACTCTATGGAAGTATCAACAAAATGACACAGGTAGTTGTGGCTATGCTAATACAACAAATAGAACAAGTTTACATACTGTGTCAGCACTTGTGTTCATGTGTACGTGTGAGAGATTGTTACAGTGGTTATTGTTAAACCATTTTCTGCAGCACAATATAAATGATTCCATGTCTCTACATGTTCATCTTGTCCAGAGTATATCTCAACACAGTCCTCCTGTCCAGGGAATGGGACTTGCTATTTGTGATGATGGACAGGACACTATCATACCAGGAAGATATAGATCATAGAGGGGAAGTGGAGAACAAAGTCTAGCTGTTAACATATATTAAATATCATATGTAACAGCCCCAAGATAATTCAGGGAGTTTCCAGAACTCCTCCTTCCTTTCACCTTTCTGCTGATTTGGACCCTCTGTTTACTCCCAAATATACATCAACATGTTCAGGAGGTCCAGGACTACAAACATGGGTCATTATAATGTCCAGACAATAGATGTGACACTACAAACTGCTCCAAGTGGATATTGAGGGTGGGTAGTCTTAACCAGAGAGGATGAGATGGCGACATAATTGGCAGCCCACATCTCTCCTAATGAACCTGATTGGTT
>NW_024603664.1:0-1874 GCF_018296145.1 Oncorhynchus tshawytscha | reverse complement strand
ATCGCCCGCCCTGCTGATCGTGCTTTATCTGAACTACATTATGCTTTCATTATTTTGCATCAAATATTTATGGACCTTAAATTATTATAGAATACGTGTAAAAACTATGTATATGTTGTTTTCTCGAGTGTAGGAAAATGATTCTAATGATTGAAGTGTATGTACCTAGTATGTTGTACTAGTATATACATTAAGCTGACTTAAAAAACATATTTATGAGTTAGTTAATTAAGAAGCTGAATATAAAAAGTGTGGCTTCTTACATAGAAATGGGTCATGCCTCTTCCTCAATAGCACAAAGCAGATCATTCAATCTATGTTCTTACTGGTTCTAGACTATGTTGAAGTAATCTAAATTAATGCAGCGACCACTTCATTAAAAACTATAGATGCATTTGACCATTGAGGTAAATCAGCTCTTTGCTCCCCCTTACAGGGGTAATAATCTCCAAGCTGCTCTAAACGTTGATGTTTTTGTTGTCTCCAGGTTCATCTCTAGACTGTTGAATGAGGCCTGTTACAACTTTCTTACAAAACCTTTAAAGGTAGTTTGTGAAACCATTCAGTCGTGTAGTATGTAAAACATATTTAACACGTATTGCAGGTTACAGAAGACTCCCGTTGTACTATGAATCCCCACTCATCCCTGTTAGATCTTGATGTGTTGGCTCTCTATGTATGTACATGTTTATAATCCACATAGTGTGAATATTGTTTTCCATAAAGTTAATAACCCCCCTAAACCGAAATATGAAATGACCTCTTCCCCTAAACCGAAATATGAAATTACCTTAGTACATTACCTTAGTACATACATTTTAACACATGTTATAATTCAAAATGTTTACTATTTCTTACAGATAAAGGGTCCGGTTAGCCCTGACCATTGTCCGTTTCGAATTCACCAACGCAAAGACATTTGCCCGCTCCATCAAAACTACGTAAGTTTTCCCTCCATGTGTAGATCAACCATCCTGCATGTAAATTCTGGGTATGCCCACGTCATTAATTAATAAGATGTGTAGAAAACTGTTTAGCCATAGTTAAAGGCCTTTCATAAAGAGGCTGTCATGATTGCCTGTGCCACATGTTTAACACGTATTGCTTGTTACCGAATACTACTGTTGTATATTTAATATCCACTAGCAGATTTCGTCGCATTTGCACAAATTCTGTCATGTTACTGTGGTCTTTTTAAATGTCAATAAATATGTGTGTAAAGGGTACATGTTTGTTTCACTGTAGATTTGTTTAAGCCCTCCTAGAAACACCTAATTTCATCATCCCACAGCATTAATTAATAAGCTGTGTAGAAGCTGTTTAGCCATAAGTAAAGGCCTTTCATAAAGAGGCTGTCATGATAAACCTGAATCTGAAATTACCTTTAGGATCTTTTCTTTGGGGTTCTAATCTCCCCAGGTGTACATGCACTGAAATTCCTTAGGCTGGAGCCACCTGGAAGCTCTGTGCCTGTACATATAAAGAGAACTAAATAGGAAACTAGGCTGAGAAACATTATTTAGATGGCTGTTTAAAGCTTGAAATGGACACAATGCCAAGGGACCTTGTTTCTAACACACACACACACACACATTCCTGCTTCATAGATAGCAACCATAAGGGCAATAAAACTGGGGGTGGGGGGCAATACACTTTCAAAAGTTCAAACACTGAACCCCTCCCAGTTCAACCAGGTCCCGGGACATCAATCATCATGACTACTTCAAAGGATGCAATATAGATATAAAATAACACACCCTCTAACACGTGACCACAGGAACAGGATGGCCTGGCCGGAGGCCCATATTTGGACATGTACACGTCATCATGGACGCAGGGTCATCAATCAAAATTTTGAGCCGTGCTGTCTACTT
>NW_024603663.1:0-1872 GCF_018296145.1 Oncorhynchus tshawytscha | reverse complement strand
GCAAACTGTTTTCAGTAAGTTGCAACATTGAAATGCAGAAATAAGCACTTTCCATGAACAAGCTCTAAATCATGTTTGTTGCACTCTGGATGTCCAATTTTAGCTGTGCTGTCTATTTAGTTTTCAGCAGGTTGCAACATAGAAATACAGAAATAAGCACTTTTCCATAAACAAGCTCTAAATCATGTTTGTTGCACTCTGGATGTCCAATTTTTGCTGTGCTGTCTATTTGAGATGAACTGAACATTGCAGATAGTTTTCAGCAAGTTGCAACATGGAAATACAGAAATAAGCACTTTTCCATAAACAAGCTCTAAATCATGTTTGTTTGCACTCTGGATGTCCAATTTTTGCTGTGCTGTCTATTTGAGATGAACTGAACATTGTAGACAGTTTTCAGCAAGTTGCAACATGGAAATACAGAAATAAGCACTTTTCCATAAACAAGCTCTAAATTAATGTTTGTTGCACTCTGGATGTCCAATTTTTGCTGTGCTGTCTATTTGAGATGAACTGAACATTGCAGATAGTTTTCAGCAAGTTGCAACATGGAAATACAGAAATAAGCACTTTTCCATAAACAAGCTCTAAATCATGTTTGTTGCACTCTGGATGTCCAATTTTAGCTGTGCTGTCTATTTGAGATGAACTGAACATTGTAGATAGTTTTCAGCAGGTTGCAACATGGAAATACAGAAATAAGCACTTTTCCATAAACAAGCTCTAAATTCATGTTTGTTGCACTCTGGATGTCCAATTTTTGCTGTGCTGTCTATTTGAGATGAACTGAACATTGCAGATAGTTTTCAGCAAGTTGCAACATGGAAATACAGAAATAAGCACTTTTCCATAAACAAGCTCTAAATTCATGTTTGTTGCACTCTGGATGTCCAATTTTAGCTGTGCTGTCTATTTGAGATGAACTGAACATTGTAGATAGTTTTCAGCAGGTTGCAACATGGAAATACAGAAATAAGCACTTTTCCATAAACAAGCTCTAATTCAAGTTTGATGCACTCTGGATAAAAAAAATGTTTTTGTTATGTTTATTCGAGATGTTATGAAAACACTGCAAACTGTTTTCAGTAAGTTGCAACATTGAAATGCAGAAATAAGCACTTTCCATGAACAAGCTCTAAATCATGTTTGATGCACTCTGGATGTCCAATTTTTGCTGTGCTGTCTATTTGAGATGAACTGAACATTGCAGATAGTTTTCAGCAAGTTGCAACATGGAAATACAGAAATAAGCACTTTTCCATAAACAAGCTCTAATTCAAGTTTGACGCACTCTGGACAAAAAAAATGTTTTTGTTATGTTTATTTGAGATGTTTGAAAACACTGCAAACTGTTTTCAGTCAACATGAAATGTAAGCACTTTCCATAAACAAGCTCTAAATCATGTTTGTTGCACTCTGGATGCTTTTTGTGTGCTGTCTATTTGAGATGAACTGAACATTGCAGATAGTTTTCAGCAAGTTGCAACATGGAAATACAGAAATAAGCACTTTTCCATAAACAAGCTCTAATTCAAGTTTGATGCACTCTGGACAAAATGTTATGTTTATTCGAGATGTTATGAAAACACTGCAAACTGTTTTCAGTAAGTTGCAACATTGAAATGCAGAAATAAGCACTTTCCATGAACAAGCTCTAAATCATGTTTGATGCACTCTGGATGTCCAATTTTTGCTGTGCTGTCTATTTGAGATGAATTGAACATTGTAGATAGTTTTCAGCAAGTTGCAACATGGAAATACAGAAATAAGCACTTTTCCATAAACAAGCTCTAAATTCATGTTTGTTGCACTCTGGATGTCCAATTTTTGCTGTGCTGTCTATTTGAGATGAACTGAACATTGCAGATAGTT
>NW_024603662.1:0-1869 GCF_018296145.1 Oncorhynchus tshawytscha | reverse complement strand
GTTGGTATGGAAGTCAGTCCACCTGTTTAGGAGTTGGTATGGAAGTCAGTCCTCCTGTTTAGGAGTTGGTATGAAAGTCAGTCCTCCTGTTTTAGGAGTTGGTATGGAAGTCAGTCCACCTGTTTAGAGTTGGCCTCCTCCTTGTTTAGGAGTTGGTATGGAAGTCAGTCCTCCTGTTTAGGAGTTGGTATGGAAGTCAGTCCACACCTGTTTAGGAGTTGGTATGGAAGTCAGTCAGTCCTCCTCCTGTTTAGGAGTTGGTATGAAGTCAGTCCTCCTGTTTAGGAGTTGGTATGGAAGTCAGTCCACCTGTTTAGGAGTTGGGTATGTGGAAGTCAGTCCTCCTGTTTAGGAGTTGGTATGGAAGTCAGTCCACCTGTTTAGGAGTTGGTATGGAAGTCAGTCCTCCTGTTTAGGAGTTGGTATGGAAGTCAGTCCTCCTGTTTAGGAGTTGGTATGGAAGTCAGTCCACCTGTTTAGGAGTTGGTATGGAAGTCAGTCCTCCTGTTTAGGAGTTGGTATGGAAGTCAGTCCACCTGTTTAGGGAGTTGGTATGGAAGTCAGTCCTCCTGTTTAGGAGTTGGTATGGAAGTCAGTCCTCCTGTTTAGGAGTTGGTATGGAAGTCAGTCCTCCTGTTTAGGAGTTGGTATGGAAGTCAGTCCTCCTGTTTAGGAGTTGTTTAGTATGGAAGTCAGTCCTCCTGTTTAGGAGTTGGTATGGAAGTCAGTCCACCTGTTTAGGAGTTGGTATGGAAGTCAGTCCACCTGTTTAGGAGTTGGTATGGAAGTCAGTCCTCCTGTTTAGGAGTTGGTATGAAAGTCAGTCCTCCTGTTTAGGAGTTGGTATGGAAGTCAGTCCTCCTGTTTAGGAGTTGGTATGAAAGTCAGTCCACCTGTTTAGGAGCTGGTGAAGTCCACCTGTTTAGGAGTTGGTATGGAAGTCACCTGTTTAGGAGTTGGTATGGAAGTCAGTCCACCTGTTTAGGAGTTGGTATGGAAGTCAGTCCTCCTGTTTAGGAGTTGAGTATGGAAAGTCAGTCCTCCTGTTTAGGAGTTGGTATGGAAGTCAGTCCTCCTGTTTAGGAGTTGGTATGGAAGTCAGTCCTCCTGTTTAGGAGTTGGTATGGAAGTCAGTCCACCTGTTTACCTGTTTAGGAGTTGGTATGGAAGTCAGTCCTCCTGTTTAGGAGTTGGTATGGAAGTCAGTCTGTTTAGGAGTTGGTATGGAAGTCAGTCCACCTGTTTAGGAGTTGGTATGGAAGTCAGTCCTCCTGTTTAGGAGTTGGTATGGAAGTCAGTCCTCCTGTTTAGGAGTTGGTATGGAAGTCAGTCCTCCTGTTTAGGAGTTGGTATGGAAGTCAGTCCTCCTGTTTAGGAGGGGGTTTCTCTGTACTGCTTGACACATGGAGACCCAATGGAGGCCCAGTGGTTAGACAGGGTACATCCAAGAGCCTCTGCTGTCATCTAGAGGGTGTTTCTCTGTACTGCTTGACACATGGAGACTCAATGGAGGCCCAGTGGTTAGACAGGGTACATCCAAGAGCCTCTGCTGTCATCTAGAGGGGGTTTCTCTGTACTGCTTGACACATGGAGACTCAATGGAGGCCCAGTGGTTAGACAGGGTAGATCCAAGAGCCTCTGCTGTCATCTAGAGGGGGTTTCTCTGTACTGCTAGCCAAACAAAAGCCAAAGGAGAGTGATGAGCAGCATCATCAAACCAGTGAGGCTGCCAGCAAGTCCAACAATGATGATGCTGCTGAGCTCCGTGTACAGAGCCTACCCAATCTTCCACAAGCACCGTCAGGATAATGGCTCCACAGCCCCTCCACCTCTGACTGTTCCTGACTATTTTGAAACAGAGGTGCCAGC
>NW_024603661.1:0-1868 GCF_018296145.1 Oncorhynchus tshawytscha | reverse complement strand
CAGACCAGTTAGATCTACTGTCTCTATTTCATTATGACTGACCAGCTAGATCTACTCTCTTCTACTCTCTTTATTATATTATGACAGACCAGCTAGATCTACACTCTCTTATAATATGACAGACCAGCTAGATCTACTGTCTCTGTAATATGACAGACTAGCTAGATCTCCTGTCTCTATTATGTTATGACAGACCAGCTAGATCTACTGTCTCTATTATATTTTGACAGATCAGCTAGATCTACTGTCTCTGTTATATTATGACAGACCAGCTAGATCTACTGTCTCTATTATATTATGACAGACCAGCTAGATCTACTGTCTCTATTATATTATGACAGACCAGCTAGATCTACTGTCTCTATTATATTATGACAGACTAGCTAGATCTCCTGTCTCTATTATGTTATGACAGACCAGCTAGATCTACTGTCTCTATTATATTTTGACAGATCAGCTAGATCTACTGTCTCTGTTATATTATGACAGACCAGCTAGATCTACTGTCTCTATTATATAATGACAGACCAGCTAGATCTACTGTCTCTGTAATATGACAGACCAGCTAGATCTACTGTCTCTATTATATTATGACAGACCAGCTAGATCTACTGTCTCTATTACAATATGACAGACCAGCTAGATCTACTGTCTCTATTATATTATGACAGACCAGCTAGATCTACCTTCTCTATTATATTATGACAGACCAGATAGATCTACTGTCTCTATTATATTATGACAGACCAGCTAGATCTACTGTCTCTATTATATTATGACAGACCAGCTAGATCTACTGTCTCTATTATAATATGATAGACCAGCTAGATCTACTGTCTCTGTAATATGACAAACCAATTAGATCTACTGTCTCTATTATATTGTGGCAGACCAGCTAGATGTACTGTCTCTATTATAGTATGACATACCAGCTATATCTACTGTCTCTATTATAATATGACAGACCAGCTAGATCTACTGTCTCTAATATAATATGACAGACCAGCTAGATCTACTGTCTCTATTATATTATGACAGACCAGCTAGATCTACTGTCTCTGTTATATTATGACAGACCAGCTAGATCTACTGTCTCTGTTATATTATGACAGACCAGCTAGATCCACTGTCTCTATTATATTATGACAGACCAGCTAGATCTACTGTCTCTATTATATTTTGACAGATCAGCTAGATCTACTGTCTCTGTTATATTATGACAGACCAGCTCGATCTACTGTCTCTATTATATTATGACAGACCAGCTAGATCTACTGTCTCTATTATTTTATGACAGACCAGCTAGATCTACGGTCTCTATTACTTTTATGACAGACCAGCTAGATCTACTGTCTCTCTTTCATTATGACTGACCAGCTAGATCTACTCTCTCTATTATAATATGACAGACCAGCTAGATCTACTCTCTCTATTATAATATGACAGACCAGCTAGATCTACTGTCTCTATTATATTATGACAGACCAGCTAGATCTACTGTCTCTGTTATATTATGACAGACCAGCTAGATCTACTGTCTCTGTTATATTATGACAGACCAGCTAGATCTACTGTCTCTATTATATTATGACAGACCAGCTAGATCTACTGTCTCTATTATATTTTGACAGATCAGCTAGATCTACTGTCTATGTTATATTATGACAGACCAGCTAGATCTACTGTCTCTATTATATTATGACAGACCAGCTAGATCTACTGTCTCTATTATTTTATGACAGACCAGCTAGATCTACGGTCTCAATTACTTTTATGACAGACCAGCTAGATCTCCTGTCTCTATTATGTTATGACAGACCAGCTATATCTACTGTCTCTATTATATTATGACAGACCATCTAGATCTA
>NW_024603660.1:0-1867 GCF_018296145.1 Oncorhynchus tshawytscha | reverse complement strand
GAGTTCATGTAGTGGGGGGAGAGTCTATAGATAGTTATGTGGTGGGAGAGTTCTATAGTATAGTTATGTGGTGGGAGAGTTCTATAGAGAGTTATGTGGTGGAGAGCTCCATAGCATAGTTATGTGGTGGGAGAGTTCTATAGTATAGTTATGTGGTGGGAGAGTTCTATAGGAGGAAATTACGTGGTGGGAGAGTTCTATAGTATAGTTATGTGGTGGGAGAGTTCTATAGTATAGTTATGTGGTGGGAGAGTTATGTTTGTGGAGTTGCCCTTCGTACATCAGCTGATATCTCAAAGTGCTGTACAGAAACCCAGCCTAAACCCCAAACAGCAAGCAATGCAGGTGTAGAAGCACGGTGGCTAGGAAAACTCCCTAGAAAGGCAAAAACCTAGGAAGAACCCAGAGAGGAACCAGGCTGTGTGGGGTGGCCAGTCCTCTTCTGGCTGTGCCGGGTGGAGATTATAATGAACATGGCCAAGATGTTCAAATGTTCAAGGTAAATGACCAGCATGGTCGAATTATAATAAGGCAGAACAGTTGAAACTGGACAGCAGCACAGTCAGGTGGAAGTTGAAACTAGAGCAGCAGCATGGCCAGGTGGACTGGGGACAGCAAGGAGTCATCATGTCAGGTAGTCCTGGGGCATGGTAATATGATCAAATTTTTGGTTCTAGTCAGGATTCTAGCAGCCAATGATTTAGCACTAACTGGAAGTTTATTTAGTGCTTTATCCGGGTAGCCGAAAATAGAGCATTGCAGTAGTCTAACCTATGACAAAAGCATGGATTAATTTTTCTGCATCATTTTTTGACAGAAAGTTTCTGATTTTTTGCAATGTTAATGAGATGGAAAAAAGATGTCCTTGAAATGGTCTTGATATGTTAAAATATATAGTGAGAACAATAGTGGTCCTAAACGGAACCTTGAGGAACACCGAAATTTACAGTTGATTTGTCAGAGGACAAACCATTCACAGAGACAAACTGATATCTTTCCGACAGATAAGATCTAAACCAGGCCAGAACATGTCCGTGTAGACCAATTTGGGTTTCCAATCTCTCCAAAAGAATGTGGTGATCGATGGTATCAAAAGCGGCACTAAGGTCTAGGAGCACGAGGACAGATGCAGAGCCTCGGTCCGATGCCATTAAAATGTCATTTACCACCTTCACAAGTGCCGTCTCAGTGCTATGATGGGGTCTAAAACCAGACTGAAGCATTTCGTATACATTGTTTGTCTTCAGGAAGGCAGTGAGTTGCTGAGCAACAGCCTTCTAAAATTTTTGAGAGGAATGGAAGATTCGATATAGGCCGATAGTTTTTTATATTTTCTGGGTCAAGGTTTGGCTTTTTCAAGAGAGGCTTTATTACTGCCACTTTTAGTGAGTTTGGTACACATCCAGTGGATAGAGAGCTGTTTATTATGTTCAACATAGGAGGGCCAAGCACAGGAAGCAGCTCTTTCAGTAGTTTAGTTGGAATAGGGTCCAGTATGCAGCTTGAAGGTTTAGAGGCCATGATTATTTTCATCATTGTGTCAAGAGATATAGTACTAAAACACTTGAGCGTCTCTCTTGATCCTAGGTCCTGGCAGAGTTGTGCAGACTCAGGACAACTGAGGTTTGGAGGAATACGCAGGTTTAAAGAGGAGTCCGTAATTTGCTTTCTAATAATCATAATCTTTTCCTCAAAGAAGTTCATGAATTTATCACTGCTAAAGTGAAAGTCATCCTCTCTTGGGGAATGCTGCTTTTAGTTAGCTTTGCGACAGTATCAAAAAGGAATTTCGGATTGTTCTTATTTTCCTCAATTAAGTTAGAAAAATAGGATGATCGAGCAGCAGTAAGGGCTCTTCGGTACTGCA
>NW_024603659.1:0-1867 GCF_018296145.1 Oncorhynchus tshawytscha | reverse complement strand
GTCTCTATCATAATATGACAGACCAGTCTCTGTTGTATTATGACAGACCAGCTAGATAGACCAGCTAGATATACTGTCTGTATTATATTTTGACAGACCAGCTAATATACTGTCTGTATTAAATTATGACAGACCAGCTAGATCTACTGTCTCTATTATATTATGACAGACCAGCTAGATCTACTGTCTCTATGTCTCTATTATATTATGACAGACCAGCTAGATCTACTGTCTCTATTATATTATGACAGACCAGCTAGATCTACTGTCTCTATTATGTTATGACAGACCAGCTAGATCTACTGTCTTTTTTGTATTATGAAAGACCAGCTAGATATACTGTCTTTATTATATTATAACAGACCAGCTAGATCTACTGTCTCTATTATATTATGACTGACCAGCTAGATCTACTGTCTCTATTATATTATGACAGACCAGCTAGATCTACTGTCTCTATTATATTATGACAGACCAGCTAGATCTACTGTCTCTATTATATTATGACAGACCAGCTAGATCTACTGTCTCTATTATATTATGACAGACCAGCTAGATCTACTGTCTCTTTTATATTATGACAGACCAGCCAGATCTACTGTCTCTATTATAATATGACAGACCAGCTAGATCTACTGTCTCTATTATAATATGACAGACCAGCTAGATTGAATGTCTCTATTATAATATGACAGACCAGCTAGATCTGCTGTCTCTGTTGTTTTATGACAGACCAGCTAGATATACTGTCTGTATTATATTATGACAGACCAGCTAGATCTACTGTCTCTATTATATTATGACAGACCAGCTAGATCTACTGTCTCTATTATATTATGACAGACCAGCTAGATCTACTGTCTCTATGTCTCCATTATATTATGACAGACCGGCTAGATCTACTGTCTCTATTATAATATGACAGACCAGCTAGATCTACTGTCTCTATTATATTATGACAGACCAGCTAGATCTACTGTCTCTATTATATTATGACAGACCAGCTAGATCTACTGTCTTTTTTGTATTATGAAAGACCAGCTAGATATACTGTCTTTATTATATTATAACAGACCAGCTAGATCTACTGTCTCTATTATATTATGACTGACCAGCTAGATCTAGTCTCTATTATATTATGACAGACCAGGTGGATATAATGTCTCTATTATATCATGACAGACAGGCTAGATCTACTGTATCTATGTCTCTATTATATTATGACAGACCAGCTAGATCTACTGTCTCTATTATATTATGACAGACCAGCTAGATCTACTGTCTCTATTATATTATGACAGACCAGGTGGATCTACTGTCTCTATTATATTATGACAGACCAGCTAGATCTACTGTCTCTATTATAATATGACAGACCAGCTAGATCTACTGTCTCTATTATAATATGACAGACCAGCTAGATCTACTGTCTCTATTATAATATGACAGACCAGCTAGATATACTGTCTCTATTATATTATGACAGACCAGCTAGATATACTGTCTCTATTATAATATGACAGACCAGCCAGATATACTGTCTCTATTATATTATGACAGACCAGCTAGATATACTGTCTCTATTATAATATGACAGACCAGCTAGATCTACTGTCTCTATTATAATATGACAGACCAGCTAGATCTACTGTCTCTATTATATTATATGACAGACCAGCCAGATCTACTGTCTCTATTATATTATGACAGACCAGCTAGATCTACTGTCTCTATTATAATATGACAGACCAGCTAGATCTAATGTCTCTATTTATATATGACAGACCAGCTAGATCGAATGTCTCTATTATAATATGACAGACCAGCTAGATCTGCTGTCTCTGTTGTTTTTGGCGACAGACAGACC
>NW_024603658.1:0-1866 GCF_018296145.1 Oncorhynchus tshawytscha | reverse complement strand
GCTGTCCCCAGTCCACCTGGTCGTGCTGCTGCTCCAGTTTCAACTGTTCTGCCTTATTATTATACGATAGGCTGAGTTTCTGTACAGCACTTTGAGATATCAGCTGATGTACGAAGGGCTATATAAATACATTTGATTTGATTTGATCAAGTCTATTTCAGAAACCTAGAGAAAAGCACTGGTATAACTCATTGATGACACAGGGTTTCAGAACAATAAAGCAAGTTTATTCAAAGTTCCAGAAACAGCCATAAAAAATCCCAGATCAATCAACCAAACACAAATCAATATCACAAATCAACCAATCACAAATCAATATCACAAATCAACCAATCACCAATCACAAATCAATATCACAAATCAATGATAAGATCAAATCAACCATTAATTAACTTGATAGATGCCTCCAGCGCCCTTTAACTAAACCATTAGTGGGATGTGCCAATAAAATGTTATTTGTCGATCACAATTTTATCAGAAGCACAATATTTAAAAACAATAGAAACAATTTATAAACGGCTCTTTGTCTCCCCCTCAAGATGATCAGTCCCTCAGTTGGTGTCTAAAAAAAACTCTAACAGCTACATTAACACACTTCTGTCAATGAGGTCACCTTAACGATTCCTCCTAGAATGTTACTTTAACCAAGTAGGATAAAAACCTAAATATAAGTAGGATAAAAACCAAAAAATATCTCAAGCTAAAAAGCGAAAGCAAAAATCTTGTTCCAGCAGTCGACAGGTTCTTCTCAAAGAGAGTCCTTTCTACCATCAGTCTTCCTGTCTGCTAACTCATTGTGGCTAACAGTCTTCCTGTCTGCTAACTCATTGTGGCTAACAGTCTTCCTGTCTGCTAACTCATTTGTGGCTAACAGTCTTCCTGTCTGCTAACTCATTGTGGCTAACAGTCTTCCTGTCTGCTAACTCATTGTGGCTAACAGTCTTCCTGTCTGCTAACTCATTGTGGCTAACAGTCTTCCTGTCTGCTAACTCATTGTGGCTAACTCCTGCTCCAATGATGCATTAACACCTAATGCGGCATTTGCTCATGAGGTACATTTTCAGCACCAACTAACCCCCCACCTCTTGCCTGGCTGTTCTGACCTGTGGATTTACAATTCAAGCTAGAAACCTCCATTACTGCACTACTTTAATCCTCCGTTCATATTTCACAATGTTTTCAACTTTCAACATTTAACCTATTTAACCTTGAATGATCATTTCAATAAACTTCAGTCCCAATTAATTTATTCTCTTTTTTCTTATTTTATTTAAATAAATGTAAATTCTCTATCGATGTTCATTCTTCTTATGCTCTGTGTGTGTGTGTGTGTGTGTGTGTGTGTGTGTGTGTGTGTGTGTGTGTGTGTGTGTGTGTGTGTGTGTATGTGTGTGTGTGTGTGTATGTGTGTGTGTGTGTGTATGTGTGTGTGTGTGTGTGTATGTGTGTGTGTGTGTGTGTGTGTGTGTGTGTGTGTGTGTGTGTGTGTGTGTGTGTGTGTGTGTGTGTGTGTGTGTGTGTGTGTGTGTATGCAAGTGGGGCCTTCCTACCCAGGCCCTCTGTCACTAAAATGTCACAGAAAACTGGGTCCCTAGTGGTCCCTATATAGTGGTCCTATATAGTGGTCCCTATATAGTGGTCCCTATATAGTGGGTCCTATATAGTGGTCCCTATATCTATAACTCAGCAGTTGTATGTATAGTGGTTCATATATCTATAACTCAACAGTTATATAGCGGTCTGTATATAAATCCATATAGTGGTCCTTTATATAGGTCCATATAGTGGTCTCATATAGTGGTCCCTATATAGTGGTCTCATATAGTGGTCCTATATAGTGGTCCCTATATAGTGGTCCTGTATAGT
>NW_024603657.1:0-1865 GCF_018296145.1 Oncorhynchus tshawytscha | reverse complement strand
GTCTACCATCTACCGTCATTATTTTACACCCTGGTCTA
The DNA here is from genome assembly GCF_018296145.1 of Oncorhynchus tshawytscha. Lineage (NCBI taxonomy): Eukaryota > Metazoa > Chordata > Actinopteri > Salmoniformes > Salmonidae > Oncorhynchus > Oncorhynchus tshawytscha. The sequence goes on along the minus strand of NW_024603657.1, from coordinate 1,827 downwards.
CCATCTACTGTCATTATATTACCCTGGTCTACCATCTACCGTCATTATATTAACCTGATCTACCATCTACTGTCATTATATTACCCTGGTCTACCATCTACTGTCATTATATTAACCTGGTCTACCATCTACTGTCATTATATTACCCTGGTCTACCATCTACTGTCATTATATTACCCTGGTCTACCATCTACTGTCATTATATTACCCTGGCCTACCCTCTACTGTCATTATATTACCCTGGTCAACCATCTACTGTCAATATATTACCCTGGTCTACCATCTACTGTCATTATATTACCCTGGTCTACCATCTACTGTCATTATATTACCCTCTACTGTCAATATATTACCCTGGTCTACCATCTACTGTCATTATATTACCCTGGTCTACCCTCTACTGTCATTTTATTAACCTTGTCTACCATCTACTGTCATTCTATTACACTTGTCTAACCTCTACTGTCATTATATTACCCTGGTCTACCATCTACTGTCATTATATTACCCTGGTCTACAATCTACTGTCACTATATTACCCTGGTCTACCATCTATTGTCATTATATTACCCTCTACTGTCATTCTATTACACTGGTCTACCCTCTACTGTCATTATATTACCCTGGTCTACCATCTACTCTCATTATATTACCCTGGTCTACCATCTACTGTCATTATATTACCCTGGCCTACCCTCTACTGTTTTATATTACCCTGGTCTACCATCTACTGTCATTATATTACCCTCTACTGTCATTATATTACCCTGGTCTACCATCTACTGTCATTATATTACCCTGGTCAACCATCTACTGTCATTATATTATCCTGGTCTACCATCTAATGTCATTATATTACCCTGGTCTACCATCTACTGTCATTATATTACCCTCTACTGTCATTATATTACCCTGGTCTACCATCTACTGTCATTATATTACCCTGGTCAACCATCTACTGTCATTATATTACCCTGGTCTACCCTCTACTGTCATTTTATTAACCTGGTCTACCATCTACTCTCATTATATTACCCTGGTCTACCATCTACTGTCATTATATTACCCTGGTCTATCTTCTACTGTCATTATATTAACCTGGTCTACCATCTACTGTCACTATATTACCCTCTACTGTCATTATATTACCCTGGTCTACCATCTACTGTCAGTATATTACCCCAGTCTATCATCTACTGTCATTATATTACTCTGGTCTACCATCTACTGTCATTATATTACCCTCTACTGTCAATATATTACCCTGGTCTACCATCTACTGTCATTATATTACCCTGGTCTACCCTCTACTGTCATTTTATTAACCTGGTCTACCATCTACTGTCATTCTATTACACTGGTCTACCCTCTACTGTCATTATATTACCCTGGTCTACCATCTACTCTCATTATATTACCCTGGTCTACCATCTACTGTCATTATATTACCCTGGTCTACAATCTACTGTCACTATATTACCCTCGTCTACCATCTATTGTCATTATATTACCCTGGTCTACCATCTACTGTGACTATATTACCCTCTACTGTCATTATATTACCCTGGTCTACCATTTACTGTGACTATATTACCCTCTACTGTCATTATATTACCCTGGTCTACCATTTACTGTGACTATATTACCATCTACTGTCATTATATTACCCTGTTCTACCATCGACTGTCATTTTATTACCCTGGTCTATCCTCTAATGTCATTATATTACCCTGGTCTACCTACTGTCATTATTTTACCCTGGTCTACCATCTACTGTCATTATATTACCCTGGTCTACCATCTACCGTCATTATATTAACCTGATCT
>NW_024603656.1:0-1859 GCF_018296145.1 Oncorhynchus tshawytscha | reverse complement strand
ATTATCCTACTGAACAGTACAGCTTGGGTTGGTCTACTATTATCCTACTGAACAGTAACAGCTTGGGTTGGTCTAGAACAGTACAGCTTGGGTTGGTCTACTATTATCCTACTGAACAGTACAGCTTGGGTTGGTCTACTATTATCCTACTGAACAGTACAGCTTGGGTTGGTCTACTATTATCCTACTGAACAGTACAGCTTGGGTTGGTCTACTATTATCCTACTGAACAGTACAGCTTGGGTTGGTCTACTATTATCCTACTGAACAGTACAGCTTGGGTTGGTCTACTATTATCCTACTGAACAGTACAGCTTGGGTTGGTCTACTATTATCCTACTGAACAGTACAGCTTGGGTTGGTCTACTATTATCCTACTGAACAGTACAGCTTGGGTTGGTCTACTATTATCCTACTGAACAGTACAGCTTGCTACTATTATCCTACTGAACAGTACAGCTTGGGTTGGTCTACTATTATCCTACTGAACAGTACAGCTTGGGTTGGTCTACTATTATCCTACTGAACAGTACAGCTTGGGGTTGGTCTTGGGTTGGTCTACTATTATCCTACTGAACAGAACAGTACTATTATCCTACTGAACAGTTGGGTTGGTCTACTATTATCCTACTGAACAGTACAGCTTGGGTTGGTCTACTATTATCCTACTGAACAGTACAGCTTGGGTTGGTCTACTATTATCCTACTGAACAGTACAGCTTGGGTTGGTCTACTATTATCCTACTGAACAGTACAGCTTGGGTTGGTCTACTATTATCCTACTGAACAGTACAGCTTGGGTTGGTCTACTATTATCCTACTGAACAGTACAGCTTGGGTTGGTCTACTATTATCCTACTGAACAGTACAGCTTGGGTTGGTCTACTATTATCCTACTGAACAGTACAGCTTGAACAGTACAGTTGGTTGGTCTACTATTATCCTACTGAACAGTACAGCTTGGGTTGGTCTACTATTATCCTATCCAGCTTGGGTTGGTCTACTGAACAGTACAGCTTGGGTTGGTCTACTATTATCCTACTGAACAGTACAGCTTGGGTTGGTCTACTATTATCCTACTGAACAGTACCAGTTGGGTTGGTCTACTATTATCCTACTGAACAGTACAGCTTGGGTTGGTCTACTATTATCCTACTGAACAGTACAGCTTGGGTTGGTCTACTATTATCCTACTGAACAGTACAGCTTGGGTTGGTCTACTATTATCCTACTGAACAGTACAGCTTGGGTTGGTCTACTATTATCCTACTGAACAGTACAGTGTGGGTTGGTCTACTATTATCCTACTGAACAGTACAGCTTGGGTTGGTCTACTATTATCCTACTGAACAGTACAGCTTGGGTTGGTCTACTATTATCCTACTGAACAGTACAGCTTGGGTTGGTCTACTATTATCCTACTGAACAGTACAGCTTGGGTTGGTCTACTATTATCCTACTGAACAGTACAGCTTGGGTTGGTCTACTATTATCCTACTGAACAGTACAGCTTGGGTTGGTCTACTATTATCCTACTGAACAGTACAGCTTGGGTTGGTCTACTATTATCCTACTGAACAGTACAGCTTGGGTTGGTCTACTATTATCCTACTGAACAGTACAGCTTGGGTTGGTCTACTATTATCCTACTGAACAGTACAGCTTGGGTTGGTCTACTATTATCCTACTGAACAGTACAGCTTGGGTTGGTCTACTATTATCCTACTGAACAGTACAGCTTGGGTTGGTCTACTATTATCCTACTGAACAGTACAGCTTGGGTTGGTCTACTATTATCCTACTGAACAGTACAGCTTGGGTTGGTCTACTATTATCCTACTGAACAGTACAGCTTGGGT
>NW_024603655.1:0-1852 GCF_018296145.1 Oncorhynchus tshawytscha | reverse complement strand
TGTCCATTTGGTGGTGTTTTTTCACTATAGAATCATATTGCAAATGCACGTGCGTTGTTGTGCAACTGGTAACCCAAAAATAAAAATATGGTTGTAAATGCATTTACCGGGACTCCTATTGTCCATGCCCGCTATGGGAGTACCCTACTACGACCCTCTATCCATGGGGGCCGCCCTGAGTGCTTTATGGACTGTTTAAAATAGGCACCTGGTAACCCATTGTGCAACTGGTAACCCAAAAATAAAAATATGGTGATTTCATTATGTCCATTTGTTTATGTTTTCTTACTTTTGCAAAGTCACTGTGCATTTGCAATATGGTTCAATGGGCAGGTACCATCACGAATTTGTCATGCTATAAAAATGCTGCAGGAATGTGAAATTGATTGCCCCGATGAACACAGGATGGCCGAGCAGTGATAGTTGTTCCTTTCCATCACTCGTTGTGTTGATTTCATCATGTCCATTTGGTGATGTCTTTTCACATACAATCATATTGCAAGTGGACGTGCATTACAATCATATTGCAAGTGGACGTGCATTTGCAACATGGTTCAATGGGCATTTACCATATGAAAATTGACATGCTCAAAAATCATGCAGAAATGCAAAATTGACTGGCCAGATGAACTCGGGATGGACTGGCAGTGATAGTTGCTCCTTTCCATCGCTCGTTGTGTTGACTTCATCCTGTCCATTTTGTGATGTCTTTTCACATACAATCATATTGCAAGTGCACGTGCATTTGCAATATGGTTCAATGGGCATTTACCATATGAAATTTGACATGCTCAAAAATGCAAAATTGACTGGCCTGATGAACACAGGATGGCCGAGCAGTGATAGTTGTTCCTTTCCATCACTCGTTGTGTTGATTTCATCATGTCCATTTGGTGGTGTTTTTTCACTATAGAATCATATTGCAAATGCACGTGCGTTGTTGTGCAACTGGTAACCCAAAAATAAAAATATGGTTGTAAATGCATTTACCGGGACTCCTATTGTCCATGCCCGCTATGGGAGTACCCTGCTACGGCCCTCTATCCATGGGGGCCGTCCTGAGTGCTTTATGGACTGTTTAAAATAGGCACCTGGTAACCCAAAAATAAAAATATGGTTGTAAAATGCAAGCGAGCTACGGTCAAGCGGGATATCTCGTTGAACTCGGCACGGCCTAGGGATTACGGTAATGCCATTGCCTGCTCTCTGTGTCTTTAAGCACCGCACTTTGTCACTCCATCCTTGCTGTGTGTGTGTATGAGAGCTTTTCTTTGACATCTCCTGGGGGAAATGACTGATTTACAGTTTAGGAGGGTTACCTAGTCACACATATGAAGTTTTGGAGAGATGTGACTTTTCTAACCCTTCAAAACAGACAGTGTGACCCAATTAAAGGCACTTCCGGTTGGCACAGGAAGCTATAAGTCAACACATGTCTTGACTGACATAGAAACCTACAGAATCCTGAGTTTTAAGTCTTTCATGTACATCAAAACACCTTTTGGGTCAATTTAACCACTTCCGTTTGCTCCAGGAAGCTTAGAATCGACACAGGTAGACCTCATAGTGGTCTGATGGACTGTCACTGAAGACAGGTTCATAAGGCATTCATAACCCACATAGGCTTCAGGTTGAATTTAGGAGTGCAGGCAATGTATTCCTATGGGGAGAGAAGTCAATGCAAACTTTTTGATGTAAACACCTTCTTTAACTGTTAAGGGTTAATGCCACAGGGTCAAGGTTAGGCTTGCACGGATCGGGAGGACCTTAGGAACGTACCTGAGGTCGAATTGTGCTTCTCACCCTAACGGTTCTCTCACTGCCACCCAAAATCAAATGACATTGTGGGGCA
>NW_024603654.1:0-1851 GCF_018296145.1 Oncorhynchus tshawytscha | reverse complement strand
TTCTGCAAAAAGTTACTTGCATATTGCATCAAACATGATTTTTAGACCTTTTTATGGAAAAGTGCTTATTTCTGCATTTCAAACCAGCTAGGTTAAACAGTTCTGCAAAAAAGTTACTTACATTGCATCAAACATAATTTAGACCTTGTTTATGGAAAAGTGTTTATTTCTGTATTTCAATGTTGCAACTTGCTGAAAACTGTCCACTGTGTTCCTACCAGCTAGGATTAACAGTTCTGCAAAAAGTTACTTACATTGCATAAAACATGATTCAGACCTTGTTTATGGAAAGTGTTTATTGCTGTATTTCAATGTTGCAACTTGCTGAAAACTGTCCACTGTGTTCCTACCAGCTAGGATTAACAGTTCTGCAAAAAGTTACTTACATTGCATAAAACATGATTCAGACCTTGTTTATGGAAAGTGTTTATTGCTGTATTTCAATGTTGCAACTTGCTGAAAACAGTCTACAGTGTTCAAGCACAGCAAAAATTGGACATCCAGAGTGCATCAAACATGATTTAGTGCTTGTTTATGGAAAAGTGCTTCATTTCTGCATTTCAAATCTTGCAACTTGCTGAAAATTGTCCACAATGTTCCTACCAGCTATGATTAACAGTTCTGCAAAAAGTTACTTACATTGCATAAAACATGATTCAGACCTTGTTTATGGAAAGTGTTTATTGCTGTATTTCAATGTTGCAACTTGCTGAAAACTGTCCACTGTGTTCCTACCAGCTAGGATTAACAGTTCTGCAAAAAGTTACTTACATTGCATAAAACATGATTCAGACCTTGTTTATGGAAAGTGTTTATTGCTGTATTTCAATGTTGCAATTTGCTGAAAACAGTCTACAGTGTTCAAGCACAGCAAAATTGGACATCCAGAGTGCATCAAACATGATTTAGTGCTTGTTTATGGAAAAGTGCTTCATTTCTGCATTTCAAATCTTGCAACTTGCTGAAAATTGTCCAGTGTTCCTACCAGCTTAGCAAACAGTTCTGCAAAAATACATTGCATCAAACATGGAGAAAGTGTTTATTTCTGTATTTCAATGTTGCAACTTGCTGAAAATTGTCCGCAGTGTTCCTACCAACTAGTTTAAACAGTTCTGCAAAAAGTTACTTGCATATATTGCATCAAACATGATTTAGACCTTGTTTATGGAAAAGTGCTTATTTCTGCATTTCAAATCTTGCAACTTGCTGAAAATTGTCCACAGTGTTCCTACCAGCTAGGTTAAACAGTTCTGCAAAAAGTTACTTACATTGCATCAAACATGATTTAGACCTTGTTTATGGAAAGTGTTTATTTCTGTATTTCAATGTTGCAACTTGCTGAAAACTGTCCACTGTGTTCCTACCAGCTAGGATTAACAGTTCTGCAAAAGTTACTTACATTGCATCAAACATGATTTAGACCTTGTTTATGGAAAGTGTTTATTGCTGTATTTCAATGTTGCAACTTGCTGAAAACAGTCTACAGTGTTCAAGCACAGCAAAAATTGGACATCCAGAGTGCATCAAACATGATTTAGTGCTTGTTTATGGAAAAGTGCTTCATTTCTGCATTTCAAATCTTGCAACTTGCTGAAAATTGTCCACAATGTTCCTACCAGCTATGTTAAACAGTTCTGCAATAAGTTACTTGCATATTGCATCAAACATGATTTAGACCTTGTTTATGGAAAAGTGCTTATTTCTGCATTTCAAATCTTGCAACTTGCTGATAATTGTCCACAGTGTTCCTACCAGCTAGGTTAAACAGTTCTGCAAAAAGTTACTTACATTGCATAAAACATGATTCAGACCTTGTTTATGGAAAGTGTTTATTGCTGTATTTCAATGTTG
>NW_024603653.1:0-1850 GCF_018296145.1 Oncorhynchus tshawytscha | reverse complement strand
TAGATCTACTGTCTCTATTATATTATGACAGACCAGCTAGATCTACTGTCTCTATTATATTATGACAGACCAGCAAGATATACTGTCTCTATTATATTATGACAGACCAGCTAGATCTACTGTCTCTATTATATTATGACAGACCAGCTAGATCTACTGTCTCAATTATAATATGACAGACCAGCTAGATCTATTGTCTCAATTGTATTATGACAGACGAGCTCGATCTCCTGTCTTTATTATATTATGACAGACCAGCTAGATCTCCTGTCTCTATTATATTATGACAGACCAGCTAGATCTACTGTCTCTATTATATTATGACAGACCAGCTAGATCTACTGTCTCTATTATATTATGACAGACCAGCTAGATCTACTGTCTCTGTTATATTGGGACAGAACAGCTAGATCTACTGTCTCTATTACATTATGACCGACCAGCAAGATTTACTGTCTCTATTATATTATGACAGACCAGCATGATATACTGTTTCAATTATATTATGACATACCAGCTAGATGTACAGTCTCTATTATATTATGACAGACCAGCTAGATCTGCTGTCTCTATTATATTATGACAGACCAGCTAGATCTACCCTCTCTATTGTAATATGATAGACCAGCTAGATCTACTGTCTCAATTATATTATGACAGACCCACTAGACTACTGTCTATTTTATATTATGACAGACCAGCTAGATCTACCCTCTCTATTGTAATATGACAGACCAGCTAGATCTACTGTCTCGATTATATTATGACAGACCAGCAAGATATACTGTCTCCATTATATTATGACATACCAGGTAGATCTACTGTCTCTATTATATTATGACAGACCAGCTAGATCTACTGCCTCTATTATAATATGACAGACCAGTTAGATCTACTGTCTCTATTATATTATGACAGACCAGCTCAATATACTGTCTCTATTATATTATGACAGACCAGCTAGATCTACTGTCTCTATTACATTATGACAGACCAGCAAGATTTACTGTCTCTATTATATTATGATAGACCACCTAGATCTAATGCCTCAATTATAACATGACAGACCAGCTAGATCTACTGTCTCTATTATATTATGACAGACCAGCAAGATATACTGTCTCTATTATATTATGACAAATCCAGCTAGATCTCCTGTCTCTATTATATTATGACACACCAGCTTGATCTACTGTCTCTATTATATTATGACAGACCAGCTAGATCTACAGTCTCTATTATATAATGACAGACCAGCAAGATATACTGTCTCTATTATATTATGACAGACCAGCTAGATCTACTGTCTCTGTTATATTATGGTAGACCAGCTATATCTACTGTCTCAATTGTATTATGACAGATCAGCTAGATCTACTGCCTCAATTATAATATGACAGACCAGCTAGATCTACTGTCTCTATTACATTATGACAGACCAGCAAGATATACTGTCTCTATTATATTATGACAGACCAGCTAGATCTACTGTCTCTATTATATTATGACAGACCAGCTAGATCTACTGTCTCAATTATAATATGACAGACCAGCTAGATCTACTGTCTATATTGTATTATGACAGACGAGCTCGATCTCCTGTCTTTATTATATTATGACAGACCAGCTAGATCTCCTGTCTCTATTATATTATGACAGACCAGCTAGATCTACTGTCTCTATTATATTTTGACAGACCAGCTAGATCTACTGTCTCTGTTATATTATGACAGACCAGGTAGATATACTGTCTCTATTATATTATGACAGACCAGGTAGATATACTGTCTCTATTATATTATGACAGACCAGCTAGATCTACTGTCTCTATTATATTATGACAGACCAGC
>NW_024603651.1:0-1844 GCF_018296145.1 Oncorhynchus tshawytscha | reverse complement strand
ATAATAGAGACAGTAGATCTAGCTGGTCTGTCATAATATAATAGAGACAGTAGATCTAGCTGGTCTGTCATAATATAATAGAGACAGTAGATCTAGCTGGTCTGTCATAAATATAATAGAGACAGTAGATCTAGCTGGTCTGTCATAATATAATAGAGACAGTAGATCTAGCTGGTCTGTCATATTATAATAGAGACAGTAGATCTAGCTGGTCTGTCATATTATAATAGAGACAGTAGATCTAGCTGGTCTGTCATATATATAATAGAGACAGTAGATCTAGCTGGTCTGTCATATTATAATAGAGACAGTAGATCTAGCTGGTCTGTCATATTAAAAAGACAGTAGATCTAGCTGGTCTGTCATAATATAATGAGACAATAGATCTACCTGGTCTGTCATAATATGAGGCTGGTTTGTAACATTATTAAAAAGACAGTAGATCTAGCTGGTCTGTCATATTATAATAGAGACAGTAGATCTAGCTGGTCTGTCATATTGTAATAAAGATAGTAGATCAAGCTGGTCTGTCATAATATAAGACAGACAGTAGATCTAGCTGGTCTGTCATATTGTAATAGAGACAGTAGATATAGCTGGTCTGTCAGATTATAATAGAGACAGCAGATCTAGCTGGTCTGTCAGATTATAATAGAGACAGTAGATCTAGCTGGTCTGTCATATTATAATAGAGACAGTAGTTCAAGCTGGTCTGTCATAATCTAATAGAGACAGTAGATCTAGCTGGTCTGTCATATTATAATAGAGACAGTAGATCTAGCTGGTCTGTCATAATATAATAGAGACAGTAGATCTAGCTGGTCTGTCATATTATAATAGAGACAGTAGATCTAGCTTGCATGTCATAAAATAATAGAGATAGTAGATCAAGCTGGTCTGTCAAAATATAATAGAGACAGTAGATCTAGCTGGTCTGTCATATTATAATAGAGACAGTAGATCTAGCTGGTCTGTCATAATATAATAGAGACAGTAGATCTAGCTGGTCTGTCATAATATAATGGAGACAGTAGATCTAGCAGGTTTGTACATTATTAAAAAGACAGTAGATCTAGCTGGTCTGTCATATTATAATCGAGACAGTAGATCTAGCTGGTCTGTCATAATATAATAGAGACAGTAGATCTAGCTGGTCTGTCATAATATAATGGACACAGTAGATCTAGCTGGTTTGTACATTATTAAAAAGACAGTAGATCTAGCTGGTCTGTCATATTATAATAGAGACAGTAGATCTAGCTGGTCTGTCATAATATAATAGAGACAGTAGATCTAGCTGGTCTGTCATATTATAATAGAGACAGTAGATCTAGCTGGTCTGTCATAAAATAATAGAGATAGTAGATCAAGCTGGTCTGTCATAATATAAGAGTGACAGTAGATCTGCTGGTCTGTCATATTGGATCTAGCTGGTCTGTGTAATATTATTATAAAAGACAGTAGATCTAGCTGGTCTGTCATATTATAATAGAGACAGTAGATCTAGCTGGTCTGTCATATTGTAATAAAGATAGTAGATCAAGCTGGTCTGTTTATAATATAAGACAGACAGTAGATCTAGCTGTCTGCTTCATTGTAATAGAGACAGTAGATATAGCTGGTCTATCGATTATACAGAGACAGCAGACTAGCTGTCTGTCAGATTATAAGAGACAGTAGATCTAGCTGGTCTGTCATAATATAATGAGAGACAGTAGATCTAGCTGGTCTGTCATAATTATAATAGAGACAGTAGATCTAGCTGGTCTGTCATATTATAATAGAGACAGTAGATCTAGCTGGTCTGTCATAATATAATAGAGACAGTAGATCTAGCTGGTCTG
>NW_024603650.1:0-1842 GCF_018296145.1 Oncorhynchus tshawytscha | reverse complement strand
GACTGTTCATTAATCACGGTACTCCATTTAGTTTATCTGTCTCGAACTCTGGCCCTGTGTGTAGTTAACTGACCCTCTCTGCCCATTCATCGCCATTTTACCTGTTGTTGTTCTCTTACCCGTTGTTGTCTTAGCTAGCTCTCCCAATCAACACCTGTGATTGCTTTATGCCTCGCTTTATGTCTCTCTAATGTCAATATGCCTTGTATACTGTTGTTTAGGGTAGTTATCATTGTTTTGTTTTACTGCGGAGGCCCTAGTCCCACTCAACATGCCTCAGAGAACTCTTTTCTCCTACCTCCCACACATGCAGTGACCTCACCTAGCATAACTGGTGCCTCCAGAGATGCAACCTCTCTTATCGTCACTCAATGCCTAGGCTTACCTCCACTGTACCTGGACCCTACCATACCCCTGTCTTTACATTATGCCTTGAATCTATCCTACCACGCCCAGAAACCTGCTCCTTTTATTCTCTGTTCCCAACGCACTAGACGACCAGTTCTGATAGCCTTTAGCCCTACCCTCATCTTACTACTTTGTTCCTCGGGTGATGTAGAGGTTAACCCAGGCCCTGTGTGTCCCCAGGCGCTCTCATTTGTTGACTTCTGTAACTGTAAAAGCCTTGGTTTCATGCATGTTAACATCAGAAGCCTCCTCCCTAAGATTGTTTTACTCACTGCTTTAGCACACTCCACCAACCTTAATGTCCTTGCCGTATCTGAATCCTGGCTTAGGAAGGCCACCAAACATTCAGAAATGTCCATCCCCAATTACAACATTTTCCATCAAGATAGAACTGCCGAAGGGGGAGGAGTTGCAATCTACTAAGTTCTATCATACTTTCCAGGTCTATGCCCAAACAGTTCGAGCTTCTAATTTAAAAAATGTATCTCTCCAGAAATAAGTCTCTCACTGTTGCTGCCTGTTACTAACCCCCGTCAGCTCCCAGCTGTGCCCTGGACACCATATGTGAATTGCCCCCCATCTATCTTCAGAGTTCGTTCTATTATGGCCAACATCCAGTGAAATTGCAGAGTGCCAAATTCAAAAACAGAAATACTCATTATAAAAATTCATAAAACATACAAGTGTTACACATCGGTTTAAAGATGAACTTCTTGTTCATCCAACTACGGTATCAGATTTCAAAAAAGCTTTACAGCGAAAGCATACCTTGCAATTATCTGAGAACAGCGTCCAGCAGACAAATCATTACAAACAGTTACCAGCCAAGTAGAGGAGTTACACAAGTCAGAAATAGCAATAAAATGAATCACTTACCTTTTATGATCTTCATATCGTTGCACTCACAAGACTCCCATTTACTCAATAAATGTTAGTTTTGTTCGATAAAGTCTCTTTATATTCAAAAACCTCCGTTTTGTTCACGTGTTTTGATCAGTTATCCTACCGATCCTTGACTTTGGCGATGTCATTTTCAAAATAGCCTCCAACACTCTACTCAGCAAACTGGATGCAGTCTATCACAGTGCCATCCGTTTTGTTACCAAAGCCCCATATACCACCCTCCACTAGGACCTGTATGCTCTCATCGGCTGGCCTCGCTACATATGCGTCTCCAAACCCACTGGCTACAGGTCATCTATAAGTCTTTGCTAGGCCACCTTAACTCAGCTCACTGGTCACCATAGCAACACCCACCCATAGCACGTGCTCCAGGAAGTATATCTCACTGGTCATCCCCAAAGCTAACACCTGCTTTGGCCGCCTTTCCTTCCAGTTCTCTGCTGCCAATGACTGGAACGAATTGCAAAAATCACTGAAGCTGGAGACATATCTCCCTCACTAACATTAAGCATCAGCTATCTGAGCAGCTTA
>NW_024603649.1:0-1842 GCF_018296145.1 Oncorhynchus tshawytscha | reverse complement strand
GTCTCGATTATATTATGACAGACCAGCTAGATCTACTGTCTCTAAAATATTATGACAGACCTCTATTATAATTTGACAGACCAGCTGGATCTACTGTCTCTATTATAATTTGACAGACCAGCTAGATCTACTGTCTCTATTATATTATGACAGACCAGCTAGATCTACTGTCTGTATTGTACTATGACAGACCAGCTAGATCTACTGTCTCTATTATATTATGACAAACCAGCTAGATCTACTGTCTCTATTATACTTTGACAGACCAGGTAGATCTACTGTCTCTATTATATTATGACAGACCAGCTAGATCTACTATCTCTATGTCTCTATTATATTATGACAGACCAGCTAGACCTACTGTCTCTATTATATTATGACAGACCAGCTAGATCTACTGTCTCTAAAATATTATGACAGACCAGGTAGATCTACTGTCTCTATTATATTATGACAGAATAGCTAGATCTACTGTCTCAATTGTATTATGACAGATCATCTAGATCTACTGTCTCTATTATATTATGACAGACCAGCTAGATCTACTGTCTCTATTATATTATGACAGACCAGCTAGACCTACTGTCTCTATTATATTATGACAGACCAGCTAGATCTACTGTCTCTAAAATATTATGGCAGACCAGCTAGATCTACTGTCTCTATTATATTATGACAGACCACCTAGATCTACTGTCTCTATTATATTATGACAGACCAGCTAGACCTACTGTCTCTATTATATTATGACAGACCAGCTAGATCTACTGTCTCTAAAATATTATGACAGACCAGCTAGATCTACTGTCTCTATTATATTATGACAGACCAGCTAGATCTACTGTCTCTATTATATTATGACAGACCAGCTAGATCTACTGTCTCTATTATAAAATGACAGACCAGGTAGATCTACTGTCTCTGTTATATTATGACAGACCAGCTAGATCAACTGTCTCTATTATATTATGACAGACCAGCTAGATCTACTGTCTCTATTATATTTTGACACACCATGTAGATCAACTGTCTCTATTATATTATGACAGACCAGCTAGATCTACTGTCTCTTTTATATTATGACAGACCAGCTAGATCTACTGTCTCTATGTCTCTAATATATTATGACAGACCAGCTAGATCTATTGTCTCTATTATTTTATGACAGACCAACTAGATCTACTGTCTCTATTATATTATGACAGACCAGCTAGATCTACTGTCTCTATTATATTATGACAGACCAGCTAGATCTACTGTCTCTATTATTTTATGACAGACCAACTAGATCTACTGTCTCTATTATATTATGACAGACCAGCTAGATCTACTGTCTCTATTGTATTATGACAGACCAGCTAGATCTACTGCCTCTATTATATTATGACAGACCAACTAGATCTACTGTCTCTATTATATTATGACAGACCAGCTAGATCTACTGTCTCTATTATATTATGACAGACCAGCTAGATCTACTGTCTCTATTATATTATGACAGACCAGCTAGATCTACTGTCTCTATTATATTTTGACAGACCAGGTAGATCTACTGTGTCTATTATATTATGACTGACCAGGTAGATATACTGTCTCTATTGTATTATGACAGACCAGCTAGATCGACTATCTCTATTATATTATGACAGACCAGCTAGATCTACTGTCTCTATTATAATATGACAGACCAGCAAGATCTACTGTCTCTATGTCTCTATTATATTATGACAGACCAGCTAGATCTACTGTCTCTTTTGTACTATGACAGACCAGCTAGATCTACAGTCTCTATTATATTATGGCAGACCAGCTAGATCTACTGTCTCAATTGTATTATGACAG
>NW_024603648.1:0-1841 GCF_018296145.1 Oncorhynchus tshawytscha | reverse complement strand
TGGCCACCCCACACAGCCTGGTTCCTCTCTAGGTTTCTTCCTAGGTTTTGGCCTTTCTAGGGAGTTTTTCCTAGCCACCGTGCTTCTACACCTGCATTGCTTGCTGTTTGGGGTTTTAGGCTGGGTTTCTGTACAGCACTTTGTGATATCAGCTGATATCAGCTGATGTACGAAGGGCTATATAAATAACTCTCCTCCTGCTACTCTCCTCCTGTTAAAGAAGAGGAGGTCTGCTGGACGGAGAACGAAGCTCTCGTGAAAGAGGAGGAAGAGGAGGCTGTTACAATACAAAAACAAGTAGAGGTTGAGGCTGTTACCGTGAAAGAAGAAGAGAAAGACGCCTTCAGAGTGGAGGATTAAGACGTTTTGGAATGAAGGATGAAGAGGGGGAGATTACTGTCACATTAGAGGAGGACGAAGAAGAGAAGTCTGGAGATCTGATTAACACCAGAAAATACAGTGAGCACTATCTTATAAAACAGGGACACAAACTCTGCAGTTGTTGAAGTAATGTGTGATTTTTAAAAGGGCGTTCTACATTGTTGATGACGTCCTCCAGTGATTAAAAAAAAACTTCTGTTGAAAGTGATATATAAATACAGTAAGAAAAATAGTGTTTTTTAGACAACTGCAAACTTGGAGTGAGTGATGTCATAGTAAGTCCTTCAAGGAGTTGGCTTGATGGGAAGTTGTGATGTCATCCAATAGGCGACTGATCTTCATGTGAATATTCATTATTCTTTTTTAAATCCTTCCTGTTCTGTCAAGTTGGTTGTTGATCATTGCTAGAAAGCCATTTCAAGTCTTGCTATAGACTTTCAAGACGATTTAAGTCCAAACTGTAACTAGGCCACTCAGGAACATTCAGTGTCATCTTGGTAAGCTCCTCCAGTGTAGATTTGGCCTTGTAGTTTTAGTTATTTTCCTGTTAGGACAGTTTTTTGTATTCGGATCTCTGAAATGCACTCTACCTACGTGACATTTAGTGTCCTTATATTACGCTGGGAAAACAGTTTTCATGGGCACAGAAATCTTAAATCATTTCAGAGTTTGCAAAATCCAATGATTCTAACTGAGAGTCACCTTAACTTTATTGACAACACCCAAATGGATACTGTCATTAATGCGGTTCTTCAATAATTACACATAATATTTAATTCTGTAGCTGTTTAGTTACAGTCACATGGGGTCAACTATGGTTAGCTGTTGGACAGTAAACCGAAATCATTTGAATTCCTGAATGACAGTCAAATGACAACAGGCATCACGACATACAAAAACAAAGGTTAAAAAATTCTTCATTTCAACTATCATCAGCTGATCCAGGAAATCATTTTCTGAATGACAGTCACATGACAAACATCACGACATACAACAACAAGCAAAGTGCTTCTTCATTCATTACTCTGGTAAAGACAGTTATGCCGTGCTCCACGTTGGATCCAACATCTCTAACAAATTCATGTTTATTGTGTGTTATTGTCTAGTTGATTTACAGTAGGGTCTCGTTAGTCTGTTTGGACACAGAGTTTCTTACCTGTTAATGTGTAGAGAACTGTCCCTTGATGGTCAGTACCACACACAGAGCTATTTTCCTATATTTGTTGTTAGGTGAAGTTATGGGTCCTACAGTAGGTCTATGTTATTGTTATGGGTCCTAGAGTACACTATGTGTGTCATGCAACAACAAACAAAGTGCTTCTTCATTCATTACATAGGTCTATGTAATTGTTAGGTGAAGTTATGGGCCAATTTTGCAAACAGTGTATAAACCCTCATTGTCAGGTTGATGGAAAAGCAAAGAGCATTTTACTGGTTGAAGTGTTTTTTTAAGTACAAAG
>NW_024603647.1:0-1838 GCF_018296145.1 Oncorhynchus tshawytscha | reverse complement strand
AGAGACAGTGGATCTAGCTGGTCTGTCATAATAAAGATCTCGCTGGTCTGTCATAATATAATAGAGACAGTAAATCTAGCTGGTCTGTCATAATATAATAGAGACAGTAGATCTAGCTGGTCTGTCATAATATAATAGAGACAGTAGATCTAGCTGGTCTGTCATAATATAATAGAGACTTTAGATCTAGCTGGTCTGTCATAATATAATAGAGACAGTAGATCTAGCTGGTCTGTCATAACATAATAGAGACAGTAGATCTAGCTGGTCTGTCATAATATAATAGAGACAGTAGATCTAGCTGGTCTGTCATAATATAATAGAGCCAGTAGATATAGCTGGTCTGTCATAATCTAATAGAGACAGTGGATCTAGCTGGTCTGTCATAATATAATAGAGACATAGAGACAGTAGATCTAGCTGGTCTGTCATAATATAATAGACAGTAGATCTAGCTGGTATGTCATAATATAATAGAGACAGTAGATCTCGCTGGTCTGTCATAATATAATAGAGACAGTAGATCTAGCTGGTCTGTCATAATATAATAGAGACAGTAGATCTAGCTGGTCTGTCATAATATAATAGAGACAGTAGATCTAGCTGGTCTGTCATAATATAATAGAGACAGTAGATCTAGCTGGTCTGTCATAATATAATAGAGACAGTAGATCTAGCTGGTCTGTCATAATATAATAGAGACAGTAGATCTAGCTGGTCTGTCATAATATAATGGACAGTAGATCTAGCTGGTCTGTCATAATATAATAGAGACAGTAGATCTAGCTGGTCTGTCATAATATAATAGAGACAGTAGATCTAGCTGGTCTGTCATAATATAATAGAGACAGTAGATCTAGCTGGTCTGTCATAATATAATAGAGACAGTAGATCTAGCTGGTCTGTCATAATATAATAGAGACAGTAGATCTAGCTGGTCTGTTATAATATAATAGAGACAGTAGATCTAGCTGGTCTGTCATAATATAATAGAGACAGTAGATATAGCTGGTCTGTCATAATCTAATAGAGACAGTGGATCTAGCTGGTCTGTCATAATATAATAGAGACATAGAGACAGTAGATCTAGCTGGTATGTCATAATATAATAGAGACAGTAGATCTCGCTGGTCTGTCATAATATAATAGAGACAGTAAATCTAGCTGGTCTGTCATAATATAATAGAGACAGTAGATCTAGCTGGTCTGTCATAATATAATAGAGACAGTAGATCTAGCTGGTCTGTCATAATATAATAGAGACTTTAGATCTAGCTGGTCTGTCATAATATAATAGAGACAGTAGATCTAGCTGGTCTGTCATAACATAATAGAGACAGTAGATCTAGCTGGTCTGTCATAATATAATAGAGACAGTAGATCTAGCTGGTCTGTCATAATATAATAGAGCCAGTAGATATAGCTGGTCTGTCATAATCTAATAGAGACAGTGGATCTAGCTGGTCTGTCATAATATAATAGAGACATAGAGACAGTAGATCTAGCTGGTCTGTCATAATATAATAGACAGTAGATCTAGCTGGTATGTCATAATATAATAGAGACAGTAGATCTAGCTGGTCTGTCATAATATAATAGAGACAGTAGATATAGCTGGTCTGTCATAATCTAATAGAGACAGTGGATCTAGCTGGTCTGTCATAATATAATAGAGACATAGAGACAGTAGATCTAGCTGGTCTGTCATAATATAAAAGACAGTAGATCTAGCTGGTATGTCATAATATAATAGAGACAGTAGATCTAGCTGGTCTGTCATAATATAATAGAGACAGTAGATCTAGCTGGTCTGTCATAATATAATAGAGACTTTAGAT
>NW_024603646.1:0-1836 GCF_018296145.1 Oncorhynchus tshawytscha | reverse complement strand
TGTTGTTGGGTTAGCAGTGTTTCTGTAGTAAAGGCACCTAGTACTGTTGTTGGGTTAACAATGTTTCTGTAGTACAGGCACCTAGTACTGTTGTTGGGTTAGCAGTGTTTCTGTAGTACAGGCACCTAGTACTGTTGTTGGGTTAGCAGTGTTTCTGTAGTACAGGCACCTAGTACTGTTGTTGGGTTAGCAGTGTTTCTGTAGTACAGGCACCTAGTACTGTTGTTGGGTTAGTTGTATTTCTGTAGTACAGGCACCTAGTACTGTTGTTGGGTTAGCAGTGTTTCTGTAGTACAGGCACCTAGTACTGTTTGGTTAGTTGCATTTCTGTAGTACAGGCACCTAGTACTGTTGTTGGGTTAGCAGTGTTTCTGTAGTACAGGCACCTAGTACTGTTGTTGGGTTAGCTGTTTTTCTGTAGTACAGGCACCTAGTACTGTTGTTGGGTTAACACCAGGCACCTAGCTGTTGTTGGGTTAGCAGTGTTTCTGTAGTACAGGCACCTAGGACTGTTGTTGGGTTAACAATGTTTCTGTAGTACAGGCACCTAGCACTGTTGTTGGGTTAGCAGTGTTTCTGTAGTACAGGCACCTAGTACTGTTTTAGTTGCATTTCTGTTACAGGCACCTTTGTTGTGTTAACAGTACAGGCACCTAGTACTGTTGTTGGGTTAACAATGTTTCTGTAGTACAGGCACCTAGTACTGTTGTTGGGTTAACAGTGTTTCTGTAGTACAGGCACCTAGTACTGTTGTTGGGTTAACAATGTTTCTGTAGTACAGGCACCTAGTACTGTTGTTGGGTTAACAATGTTTCTGTAGTACAGGCACCTAGTACTGTTGTTGGGTTAACAGTGTTTCTGTAGTACAGGCACCCAGTACTGTTGTTGGGTTAGCAGTGTTTCTGTAGTACAGGCACCCAGTACTGTTGTTGGGTTAGCAGTGTTTCTGTAGTACAGGCACCTAGGACTGTTGTTGGGTTAACAGTGTTTCTGTAGTACAGGCACCCAGTACTGTTGTTGGGTTAACAATGTTTCTGTAGTACAGGCACCCAGTACTGTTGTTGGGTTAACAATGTTTCTGTAGTACAGGCACCCAGTACTGTTGTTGGGTTAACAATGTTTCTGTAGTACAGGCACCTAGTACTGTTGTTGGGTTAACAGTGTTTCTGTAGTACAGGCACCCAGTACTGTTGTTGGGTTAGCAGTGTTTCTGTAGTACAGGCACCCAGTACTGTTGTTGGGTTAACAATGTTTCTGTAGTACAGGCACCTTGTACTGTTTGGTTAGTTGCATTTCTGTAGTACAGGCACCTAGTACTGTTGTTGGGTTAGCAGTGTTTCTGTAGTACAGGCACCTAGCACTGTTGTTGGGTTAACAATGTTTCTGTAGTACAGGCACCTAGCACTGTTGTTGGGTTAGCAGTGTTTCTGTAGTACAGGCACCTAGTACTGTTGTTGGGTTAGCAGTGTTTCTGTAGTACAGGCACCTAGCACTGTTGTTGGGTTAACAATGTTTCTGTAGTACAGGCACCTAGCACTGTTGTTGGGTTAGCAGTGTTTCTGTAGTACAGGCACCTAGCACTGTTGTTGGGTTAACAATGTTTCTGTAGTACAGGCACCTAGCTGTTTGGTTAGTTGCTTTCTGTTGGCACCTTGTTGGTTAGCAGTGTTTCTGTAGTACAGGCACCTAGCACTGTTGTTGGGTTAGTGTTTCTGTAGTGGCACCTTTGTTTTGGGTTAGTTGTTTCTGTAGTACAGGCACCTAGCACTGTTGTTGGGTTAGCAGTGTTTCTGTAGTACAGGCACCTAGTACTGTTGTTGGGTTAGCAGTGTTTCT
>NW_024603645.1:0-1833 GCF_018296145.1 Oncorhynchus tshawytscha | reverse complement strand
CTGGTCTGTCGTAATTATAATAGAGACAGTAGATCTAGCTTGTCTGTCATATTATCATAGAGACAGTAGAATTAGCTGGTATGTCATAGATTAATAGAGACAGTAGATTTACCTGGTCCGTTATAACATAATATAGCGACAGTAGATCTAGCTTGTCTGTCATATTATAATAGAGACAGTAGATCTAGCTGGTCTGTCATATTATAATAGAGACAGTAGATCTAGCTGGTCTGTCATAATATAATTGAGACAGTAGATGTAGCTGGTCTGTCATAATATAATAATGACAAGTAGATCTAGCTGGTCCTTCATAATATAATAGAGACAGTAGATCTAGCTGGTATGTCATAATATAATAGAGACAGTAGATCTAGCTGGTCTGTCATTATATAATAAAGACAGTAGATCTAGCTGGTCTGTCATAATATAATAGAGACAGTAGATCTATCTGGTCTGTCATAATATAATAGAGACAGTAGATCTAGCTGGTCTGTCAAATTATAATAGAGACAGTAGATATAGCTGGACTGTCATAATATAATAGAGACAGTAGATCTACCTGGTCTGTTATTATATAATAGAGACAGTAGATCTAGCTGGTGTGTGATATTATAATAGAGACAGTAGATCAAGATGGTGTGTCATAATATAATAGAGACAGTAGATCTAGCTGGTCTGTCATAATATAATAGAGACAGTAGTTCTAGCTGGTCCTTCATAATATAATAGAGACAGTAGATCTAGCTGGTCTGTCATAATATAATAGAGACGGTAGATCTAGCTGGTCTGTCATAATATAATAGAGACAGTATAATTAGCTGGTCTGTCATAATATAATAGAGACAGTAGATATAGCTGGACTGTCATAATATAATAGAGACAGTAGATCTACCTGTTCTGTTATAATATAATAGAGACAGTAGAATTAGCTGGTCTGTCATAATATAGTAGAGACAGTAGATCTAGCTTGTCTGTCATAATATAATAAAGACAGTAGATCTAGCTGGTCTGTCATATTATAATAGAGACAGTAGATCTAGCTGGTCCTTCATAATATAATAGAAACAGTAGATCTAGCTGGTCTGTCATAATATAATAGAGACAGTAGATCTATCTGGTCTGTCATAATATAATAAAGACAGTAGATCTAGCTGGTCTGTCAAATTATAATAGAGACAGTAGAATTAGCTGGTCTGGCATAATATAATAGAGACAGTAGATATAGCTGGACTGTCATAATATGATAGAGACAGTAGATCTAGCTTGTCTGTCATATTATAATAGAGACAGTAGATCTAGCTGGTCTGTCATATTATAATAGAGACAGTATAATTAGCTGGTCTGTCATAATATAATAGAGACAGTAGATATAGCTGGACTGTCATAATATAATAGAGACAGTAGATCTACCTGTTCTGTTATAATATAATAGAGACAGTAGATCTAGCTGGTCTGTCATATTATAATAGAGACAGTAGAATTAGCTGGTCTGTCATAATATAGTAGAGACAGTAGATCTAGCTTGTCTGTCATAATATAATAAAGACAGTAGATCTAGCTGGTCTGTCATATTATAATAGAGACAGTAGATCTAGCTGGTCCTTCATAATATAATAGAGACAGTAGATCTAGCTGGTCTGTCATAATATAATAGAGACAGTAGATCTAGCTGGTCTGTCATAATATAATAGAGACAGTAGATCTATCTGGTCTGTCATAATATAATAAAGACAGTAGATCTAGCTGGTCTGTCAAATTATAATAGAGACAGTAGAATTAGCTTGTCTGTCATATTATAATAGAGACAGTAGAATTAGCTTGTCTGTCATATTA
>NW_024603644.1:0-1829 GCF_018296145.1 Oncorhynchus tshawytscha | reverse complement strand
AGTAGATCTAGCTGGTCTTTCATATTATAACAGAGACAGTAGATCTAGCTGTCTGTAATAATATAATAGAGACAGTATATCTAGCTGGTCTGTCAAAATATAAAAGAAACAGTAGACTTATAATAGAGACAGTCGTTCTAGCTGGTCTGTAATAATATAATAGAGACAGTAAATCTAGCTGGTCTGTCATATTATAATAGAGACAGTAGATATAGCTGGTCTGTAATAATATAATAGAGACAGTCGATATAGCTGGTCTGTCATATTATAATGGACAGAGATCTAGCTCATAATATAAAAGGACAGCAGATCAGTAGATCTAGCTGGTCTGTCATATTATAATAGAGACAGTAGATCTAGCTGGTCTGTCATAATAATATAATAGAGACAGTAGATCTAGCTGGTCTGTCATATTATAATAGAGACAGTAGATCTAGCTGGTCTGTAATAATATAATAGAGACAGTAGATATAGCTGGTCTGTCATAATATAATAGAGACAGTAGATCTAGCTGGTCTGTCATATTATAATAGAGACAGTAGATCTAGCTGGTCTGTCATAATATAATAGAGACAGTAGATCTAGCTGGTCTGTCATATTATAATAGAGACAGTAGATCTAGCTGGTCTGTCATAATATAATAGAGACAGTAGATCTAGCTGGTCTGTCATATTATAATAGAGACAGTAGATATACCTTGTCTGTCATAATATAATTGAGACAGTAGATATAGCTTGTCTGTCATTATATAATAGAGACAGTAGATCTAGCTGGTCTGTCATAATATAATAGAGACAGTAGATCTAGCTGGTCTGTCATATTATAATAGAGACAGATCTAGCTGGTCTGTCATAATATAATAGATACAGTAGATCTAGCTGGTCTGTCATATTATAATAGAGCCTGTAGATCTAGCTGGTCTGTCATAATATAATAGATACAGTAGATCTAGCTGGTCTGTCATATTATAATAGAGACAGTAGATATACCTTGTCTGTCATAATATAATTGAGACAGTAGATATAGCTGGTCTGTCATAATATAATAGAGACAGTAGATCTAGCTGGTCTGTCATAATATAATAGAGACAGTAGATCTAGCTGGTCTGTCATAATATAATAGAGACAGTAGATCTAGCTGGTCTGTCATAATATAATAGAGACAGTAGATCTAGCTGGTCTGTAATAATATAATAGAGACAGTCGATCTAGCTGGTCTGTAATAATATAATAGAGACAGTAAATCTAGCTGGTCTGTCATAATATAATAGAGACAGTAGATATAGCTGGTCTGTAATAATATAATAGAGACAGTCGATATAGCTGGTCTGTCATATTATAATGGAGACAGTAGATCTAGCTGGTCTGTCATAATATAATAGAGACAGTAGATCTAGCTGGTCTGTCATATTATAAAAGAGACAGTAGATCTAGCTGGTCTGTCATATTATAATAGAGACAGTAGATCTAGCTGGTCTGTAATAATACAATAGAGACAGTAGTCTGTCATATAATAGAGACAGTAGATCTGGTCTGTCATATTATAATAGAAACAGTAGATCTAGCTGGTCTGTAATAATATAGTAGAGACAGTAGATCTAGCTGGTCTGTAATAATATAATAGAGACAGTATATCTAGCTGGTCTGTCAAAATATAATAGAGAGAGTGGATCTAGCTGGTCTGTAATAATATAATAGAGACAGTCGATATAGCTGGTCTGTAATAATATAATAGAGACAGTAAATCTAGCTGGTCTGTCATAATATAATAGAGACAGTAGATATAGCTGGTCTGTAATAATATAATAGAGACAGTCGATATAGCTGGTC
>NW_024603643.1:0-1829 GCF_018296145.1 Oncorhynchus tshawytscha | reverse complement strand
TGTGTGTGTGTATGGGTCAGGGTGGGTGGTGTAGTGTGTTGGTAGTGAAGTCCTCCACCCTCCAGGACACAGGTCACAGACACCACAGATAGAGAGGAGGAAGTTAACATCCACACTGGACAGGAAGTTAGAGCTATAGCTTACACAGGCAGGATGCACCCCTAGTGGTCTCTTAGAATGAAGTGTATTTTAATTCTAGTTCTATCATTCTAATTCTAGATCACACCTTCTCCTGCAGGCGTTCCATCATTTTAGTTTTCTTCTTTCTTCTTTTCACCTTTATTTAACCAGGTGGCAAGTTGAGAACAAGTTCTCATTTACAATTACGACCTGACCAAGATAAAGCAAAGCAGTTTGACACATACAACAACACAGAGTTACACATGGAGTAAAACAAACATACAGTCAATAATACAGTATAAACAAGTCTATATACAAGTGAGGTGAGAAGGGAGGTAAAGGCAAAAAAGGCCATGGTGGCAAAGTAAATACAATATAGCAAGTAAAACACTGGAATGGTTGATTTGCAGTGGAAGAATGTGCAAAGTAGAGATAGAAACAATGGGGTGCAAAGGAACAAAATAAATAAATACAGTAGGGGAAGAGGTAGCTGTTTGGGCTAAATTATAGATCAAATCAAATCAAATCAAATTTATTTATATAGCCCTTCGTACATCAGCTGATATCTCAACGTGCTGTACAGAAACCCAGCCTAAAACCCCCAAACAGCAAGCAATGCAGGTGTAGAAGCACGGTGGCTAGGAAAAACTCCCTAGAAAGGCCAAAACCTAGGAAGAAACCTAGAGAGGAACCAGGGCTATGTGGGGTGGCCAGTCCTCTTCTGGCTGTGCCGGGTGGAGATTATAACAGAACATGGCCAAGATGTTCAAATGTTCATAAAATGACCAGCATGGTCGTATAATAATAAGGCAGAAACAGCTGAAACTGAGCAGCAGCACGGGTCAGATGGACTGGGGACAGCAAGGAGTCATCATGTCAGGTAGTCTTGGGGCATGGTCCTAGGGCTCAGGTCCTCCGAGAGAGAGAGAAAGAAAGAGAGAATTAGAGAGAGCATATGTGGGGTGGCCAGTCCGTTTTCTGGCGGTGCCAGGTGGAGATTATAACAGAACATGGCCAAGATGTTCAAATGTTCATAAATGACCAGCATGGTCGAATAATAATAAGGCAGAACAGTTGAAACTGGAGCAGCAGCACGGCCAGGTGGACTGGGGACAGCAAGGAGTCATCATGTCAGGTAGTCCTGGGGCATGGTCCTAGGGCTCAGGTCCTCCGAGAGAGAGAAAGAAAGAGAGAAGGAGAGAATTAGAGAACGCACACTTAGATTCACACAGGACACCGAATAGGACAGGAGAAGTACTCCAGATATAACAAACTGACCCTAGCCCCCCGACACATAAACTACTGCAGCATAAATACTGGAGGCTGAGACAGGAGGGGTCAGGAGACACTGTGGCCCCATCCGAGGACACCCCCGGACAGGGCCAAACAGGAAGGATATAACCCCACCCACTTTGCCAAAGCACAGCCCCCCACACCACTAGAGGGATATCTTCAACCACCAACTTACCATCCTGAGACAAGGCTGAGTATAGCCCACAAAGATCTCCGCCATGGCACAACCCAAGGGGGGGCGCCAACCCAGACAGGATGACCACATCAGTGAATCAACCCACTCAGGTGACGCACCCCTTCCAGGGACGGCATGAGAGAGCCCCAGTAAGCCAGTGACTCAGCCCCTGTAATAGGGTTAGAGGCAGAGAATCCCAGTGGAAAGAGGGGAACCGGCCAGGCAGAGACAGCAAGGGCGG
>NW_024603642.1:0-1824 GCF_018296145.1 Oncorhynchus tshawytscha | reverse complement strand
AAAACAGCCAAATATATCCACATCGGATTTTATTAACCACATTGTAGGCCAAATAGAAATAAGCAAATTGTTTTGCATTGGTATTTTGAATTACATTTTCAAATCAAACTTTATTTACACTACGTTAGCATTTGGAGACAGTAGGCAGGTTTAACCTCTAACCTGTTTATCCACTTGTCCTTCAGACAAGGAGGTGACTGAAAATTGTGTTGTTGTTTGATGCAAGAAACCACTTTTCAAAATACAATGCATTATTAGAGAGTCAGAAAAATTATGCTACCCTCTGCCTATTGGCTACTTAACTTATTCAACACTGCCCCTTTAAGACATAAAAAAGCTCTTTACCTGACTCGCTTTTCAAAGCTGAAAAGAAATGTAAATGTTTTGTGCTCTTGTAGGAAGCAATCCCTCCCATATTGCTGACTACAAATGATCTATAACTGGGCTAATAACTCACTAACTAGCAAAGGATATGAACAAAATGTGCACATGTGGCTACATGCAGCTCTCACTTTGATCTCTAAACAAGCACATCTACTCACGACCACAGCTGTAAACACGGTCCAGATCAAAGTAAATGGCAGAAATCCATATATGGCAATGGTTTATTTGCATATAGGCCTACTGCAGCTCTGATTGGTTATGCCACACCAGTCTGTGTAGAGTAAGGGCTGAGTCGTGAGCGGTCAATGCAATAGAATCACACTCCAATGCATTCTGTCTACAACAAAATGTCTTGCATAGTTTGTTTTGTTCCGGTATGTTGCATTGAAAGTGGCTAATATTGCGTTGAGGGGAAACCTTGACAATGTTAACTAACAAGGAAAATCTAGGAAGTTGAGTGAAGTTCAATCTGTTTTTACCGGTGGGCTGTTCCTGCTGATACTATTTGGATGTTAAATGACGAGACGGAGGCATTGACGAAAGTAATCAGTCTTGTTCGGTGCATGGGGAGGAGGGGTAGCCTAGTGGTCAGAGCATTGGGCTAGAAGCCGAAAGGTTGCAAGTTCAAATCCCCCAGCTGACAAGATACAAATCTGTTGTTCTGAAAAGGCAGTTAACCTACTGTTCCTAGGCCGTCATCTACATGATGCATTTCTATCTCAACATTGTGAAATGTTATGTCCACTCTGTTCAGCCCCTTCATAATATACTGTAATCATCCTGGTCAGCTACTCCTCCCACGCATTACACCAATAGACATTAGGTTGTACTGGTATTTGTAGACCCCCTTGTCCCCATCGGTCTGTTAAATATTAGTATGTGGCCAGGTCCAAAAAATGTCCGGCAATTGTTATTGGTGAATGAAGATATTTGTAGCAATGTCTCAAATTCAAATAACTGAAGTAATATCAACGTCATTCATTATGAAAATAGATTCACAAAGAGCAAGACATCTCAAGTACACTGTGTACACCCAATACACACATCTAAGCAAAGGAATGGAATTAAGAATATATAAATATATGGACGAGCAATGTCTGAGCGGCATAGATTAAGATACAGTAGAATAGTATACAATAGAGTATATACATATGAGATGAGAAATGCAAGATATGTAAACAATGTAGATGGGGCTCTCTCTCTCTCTCTCTCTCAAAACAACTTAGTCATGCGTGAATACATTTTACGTATGGGTGGTCCCAGGTATCAAACCCACTACCCTGGCATTACAAGCACCCTGCTCTACCAACCGAGCAATTTTGAAAGACCCTTATAATATAAGGCTGTGCCATGCCAGTCTCTGTTTCATTCTAAATCTATGGATTCAACCTATTGTCCATCTCTAAACTGTCAAGGCTGCTTCAGCACCTCACTCTGATG
>NW_024603641.1:0-1824 GCF_018296145.1 Oncorhynchus tshawytscha | reverse complement strand
GTTCATGAGAGAGACTGAATATCAACAGAACCATCTCAGTCTATCAGCAGGTTTCCTGTTAGAGGTTCATGAGAGAGACTGAATATCAACACAACCATTCTCAGAGCCAGTTTCCACAGACACATTCTCAGTTACCCAACCAGCCCGGACTTGATCCATTTCAACCATCTCTGACGTGACCTGAAAGTAGCTGTGCAGGAACAGTCCTCATCTAACCTGACAGAACTTGTCAGGCCCTGCAGAAGAATTGTTGTATGTTTCCATAGTGGTGTTGGTGTGTCCATGGATTTGTGGTTTTGGGTCAGATATTAATCTGGACAGGTAGGCAGGGGCACGATTGGAAGAGACAACGAACACTGAAGACAGACAGAACCAGACAGACACACAGACTCTAGTTTGTACATTCAGACACATGAAATGGCAACAGTTTTGTCCATTCAGACACATGAAATGTGCAGTTTGTACATTCAGACACATGAAATGGCAACAGTTTGTACATTCAGACACATGAAATGGCAACAGTTTGTACATTCAGACACATGAAATGGCAACAGTTTGTACATTCAGACATGAAATGGCAACAGTTTTTCCATTCAGACACATGAAATGGCAACAGTTTGTACATTCAGACACATGAAATGGCAACAGTTTGTACATTCAGACACATGAAATGGCAACAGTTTGTACATTCAGACACATGAAATGGCAACAGTTTGTCCATTCAGACACATGAAATGGCAACAGTTTGTACATTCAGACACATGAAAATGGCAACAGTTTGTCCATTCAGACACATGAAATGGCAACAGTTTGTCCATTCATGAAATGGAAACAGACATTCAGACAGATGAAATGGCAACAGTTTGTACATTCAGACACATGAAATGGCAACAGTTTTGTACATTCAGACACATGACATGGCAACAGTTTGTCCATTCAGACACATGAAATGGCAACAGTTTGTACATTCAGACAGATGAAATGGCATGAAATGAAATGGCAACAGTTTGTACATTCAGACACATGAAATGGCAACAGTTTGTCCATTCAGACACATGAAATGGCAACATTTGTCCATTCAGACACATGAAATGGCAACAGTTTGTACATTCAGACACATGAAATGGCAACAGTTTGTACATTCAGACACATGAAATGGCAACAGTTTGTACATTCAGACACACATGAAATGGCAACAGTTTGTACATTCAGACATGAAATGGCAACAGCTTGTCCATTCAGACACATGAAATGGCAACAGTTTGTCCATTCAGACACATGAAATGGCAACAGTTTGTACATTCAGACACATGAAATGGCAACAGTTTGTCCATTCAGACACATGAAATGGCAACAGTTTGTACATTCAGACACATGAAATGGCAACAGTTTGTACATTCAGACACATGAAATGGCAACAGTTTGTACATTCAGACACATGAAATGGCAACAGTTTGTACATTCAGACACATGAAATGGCAACAGTTTGTACATTCAGACATGAAATGGCAACAGCTCTTGTACATTCAGACACATGAAATGGCAACAGTTTGGCATTCAGACACATGAAATGGCAACACACAGCTTGTACATTCAGACACATGAAATGGCAACAGTTTGTCCATTCAGACACATGAAATGGCAACAGTTTGTACATTCAGACACATGAAATGGCAACAGTTTGTACATTCAGACACATGAAATGGCAACAGTTTGTACATTCAGACACATGAAATGGCAACAGTTTGTACATTCAGACACATGAAATGGCAACAGTTTGTACATTCAGACACATGAAATGGCAACAGTTTGTACATTCAGACA
>NW_024603640.1:0-1822 GCF_018296145.1 Oncorhynchus tshawytscha | reverse complement strand
CAAAAGTGGAAGAAATTGCATATACTGCAGCCATAATTTGTAGCACAGATTGTTGGATGAAATACAAACTAAACTTGCTTACTTATTTCAAAGCAAGGGCACATATTTCAGCCTTGTGGGAATAAACGGACAAAGAGTTGAAATTCCACAAGGCAGTGACAAAAAGCTTACAGCACCTGGTATTCCCAGGAAGTCTCCCATCCAAGTACTAACCAGGCCCGACCCTGCTTAGCTTCCGAGATCAGACGAGATCAGGCGTACTCAGGCCGGTGTGGTCGTAAGCGAGAAACTATATCTTGGTGCACTATGTAAAGTGAAAGTGAGTCTGATTAACAGCTGTTGCATTTTCACCATTTAGATAAGCATCTTTGTGTCACTCAAAAAGTGGAAGAAATTGCATATACTGCAGCCATAATTTGTAGCACAGATTGTTGGATGAAATACAAACTAAACTTGCTTACTTATTTCAAAGCAAGGGCACATATTTCAGCCTTGTGGGAAAAAACGGACAAAGAGTTGACAAAAAGCTTACAGCACCTGGTATTCCCAGGAAGTCTCCCATCCAAGTACTAACCAGGCCCGACCCTGCTTGGCTTCCGAGATCAGATGAGATCAGGCGTACTCAGGCCGGTGTGGTCGTAAGCGAGAAACTATCTCTTGGTGCACTATGTAAAGTGAAAGTGAGTCTGATTAACAGCTGTTGCATTTTCACCATTTAGATAAGCATCTTTGTGTCACTCAAAAAGTTGAAGAAATTGCATATACTGCAGCCATAATTTGTAGCACAGATTGTTGGATGAAATACAAACTAAACTTGCTTACTTATTTCAAAGCAAGGGCACATATTTCAGCCTTGTGGGAAAAAACGGACAAAGAGTTGACAAAAAGCTTACAGCACCTGGTATTCCCAGGAAGTCTCCCATCCAAGTACTAACCAGGCCCGACCCTGCTTAGCTTCCGAGATCAGACGAGATCAGGCGTACTCAGGCCGGTGTGGTCGTAAGCGAGAAACTATCTCTTGGTGCACTATGTAAAGTGAAAGTGAGTCTGATTAACAGCTGTTGCATTTTCACCATTTAGATAAGCATCTTTGTGTCACTCAAAAAGTGGAAGAAATTGCATATACTGCAGCCATAATTTGTAGCACAGATTGTTGGATGAAATACAAACTAAACTTGCTTACTTATTTCAAAGCAAGGGCACATATTTCAGCCTTGTGGGAATAAACGGACAAAGAGTTGAAATTCAAAGGCAGTGACAAAAGCTTACAGCACCTGGTATTCCCAGGAAGTCTCCCATCCAAGTACTAACCAGGCCCGACCCTGCTTAGCTTCCGAGATCAGACGAGATCAGGCGTACTCAGGCCGGTGTGGTCGTAAGCGAGAAACTATCTCTTGGTGCACTATGTAAAGTGAAAGTGAGTCTGATTAACAGCTGTTGCATTTTCACCATTTAGATAAGCATCTTTGTGTCACTCAAAAGTGGAAGAAATTGCATATACTGCAGCCATAATTTGTAGCACAGATTGTTGGATGAAATACAAACTAAACTTGCTTACTTATTTCAAAGCAAGGGCACATATTTCAGCCTTGTGGCTTACAGCACCTGGTATTCCCAGGAAGTCTCCCATCCAAGTACTAACCAGGCCCGACCCTGCTTAGCTTCCGAGATCAGACGAGATCAGGCGTACTCAGGCCGGTGTGGTCGTAAGCGAGAAACTATCTCTTGGTGCACTATGTAAAGTGAAAGTGAGTCTGATTAACAGCTGTTGCATTTTCACCATTTAGATAAGCATCTTTGTGTCACTCAAAAGTGGAAGAAA
>NW_024603639.1:0-1819 GCF_018296145.1 Oncorhynchus tshawytscha | reverse complement strand
AATACATTTGTACAGTAATCTAATCAGACCTACATACTTAGGTCCAATATTCATCCTCTGTAAAACTTCAAACAGATAGTTCCATTCTTTGCGGTCAAAAGCTTTTTCCGGTCATTCTCGACATAATGCATAATATTAAATAATCTTCTGATATTATCAGGAGATGAGCGGTTTCTTACAAAGCCTGTTTGGTCCATATCAACCAAGTCCGGTAGAACCTTATCCAGTCTAAGAGCAATGAGTTTCGCAAGAATCTTATATGAAGTGTTCAATAGAGGTATTGGTCTATTCGACCCACAAAGCATAGGATCTTTCTTAGGTTTTAACAAAACTGTGATCAGTGGCATAATTAAACTTACTGCAAAGAGGCTCAATTAGTTTGGGTAAAAAGGATCGATAGAATTCAATAGGGAATCCGTCTAACCCTGGTGATTTTCCCCCAGCAGTGTTGAAAATGGATTCCCTAATTTCCTCTGATGTAATCTCTTTCTCCAAGTGGTCTCTATCCTCATCAGTTAAAGTTTGTAAATTGAGTTTGTTCAAAAACTCATGCATTGTGGCAGGGGCATCCCCTTCAGACTTGTACAATGTTTCATAAAACTCCCTGAAGACTAGATTAATTTCCTCAGGACTGTGAACAACTGTGTTAATGGGTAGCTTAATAGAGCTAATAACTCTACTAGCATCCTCTCGTCTTATCTGGCAAGGAAGCAACTTTCCTGCTTTATCTCCATGTTCGTAGTGGTTTTGTTTTGTTCTCCTGAGAGCATTTTCCACTTCATGGGTCGTCAGGGTGTTATATCCAATCGCTTTGAGTCTAATTGTTGTAGAGTTGAGTCGTCAAATGTTACACTATGTTCATTTTCCAGATCTGTAATTTCATTCTCCAACGAATCTACGTGAGCCTTATACATCTTACGAGCATCTGAACTAAAGGATATGATTTGCCCCCTCAGATATGCAAGGAGAGCTTCTCATAAAATTAGGGAGGAGGCAGAGTTGTTATTGGTGCTAAAAAATATGTCTGTCTTTATGAGTGTTCAGAAATGTTACAAATGTGGGACTATTTAGTAAATATGTACCAAACCTCCCATCTTCTTGAGGGTGGCTGTGCTCTACTGACTGGTACTGAAGCCAGCAGGGCAGAATGATCTGATATACATCTTGGTAAGTACTTACACCCAGTAGTTAAACTTCCCTTGGCTGCAGGAATAAGAAATAAGTCTCTTCTAGAGTAATTGTTATGGACAGGGGAGTAAAATGAGTATTCTTTAACCTTTTGGTTGTGAAATGTCCATAAGTCTACGAGTCCAAAGTGTTTGATTTCTGCTTTTAACATTTTATCTTCCTGTGTGAGGTTGATACTATTAGAGGAAGATCTATCACTGGAAGGGTCCAGTACCAAGTTAAAATCCCCTGCCATTATTATCTCTGATGATGGGCATATTAACTTTAAATAGATGTCTTGGTAAAATGTAGGATCATCATGGTTAGGACCATACACAATCACAATGGTAATGGACTCAGTATTAATGAAACCTTGAATGATCACAAACCTTCCCCCTTAGAATAAAGACAGAGATTGTATCTGAAAGGGGCAATGCTTATTAATGAGTATGGCCACCCCTCTTATCCGAGAGGTGAAAGATGAATAGTACACTTGGCCCACCCATTCTCTTCAGTTTATCATGCTCAGCATCAGTCAGGGTGGTCTCCCTGAAGAAGAGCTATATCAACCTTATGCTGCTTTTAGAATTTCGTGAATGCTTTTGTGCTTGGCTGGGCATTTAGTACCCTAATGTTAAAGTGTCATAAAAGT
>NW_024603638.1:0-1819 GCF_018296145.1 Oncorhynchus tshawytscha | reverse complement strand
TTTACCAGTTTTATATTATGAAAGTAATTTATAGAATGTGAAGACAATGATTTTAAATTGAAACATAATAGGATTTTTACAAATGTGGTTTTTCATCAAATAAATAGGGATATTAAAAGAGAATGTGATATTTGTGGTACGGGGGTGGAACATTTTCCACTCGTTTTTAAAAGGGCTTTTAGTAAAACATTGGGGAGAAGAGATTTTTACTGGGGTGGAGGAGGTTGTTTCTTTTTGGTTTAAATGGGAAAAGTAACGTTTTAAATTTTAATTTGGTGAATTTTGTACTAAGTCATGCTAGATATGCAATGAGATTAAGAAGGAATTTAGGTCATTATGAAGGGAAAATTGTGAGTGTGGAGTTTTTTTTAAGGAGTATTTTAGAGAAAGATATAGAGATAATATAAAGATACTGTCACGTTCTGACCTTTATTTCCTTTGTTTTGTCATTATTTAGTATGGTCAGGGCGTGAGTTGGGGTGGGCAGTCTATGTTTGTTTTTCTATGATTTGGGTATTTCTATGTTTTGGCCTAGTATGGTTCTCAATCAGAGGCAGGTGTCATTAGTTGTCTCTGATTGAGAATCATACTTAGGTAGCCTGGGTTTCACTGTGTGTTTGTGGGTGATTGTTCCTGTCTCTGTGTTTTGCACCAGATAGGACTGTTTTGGGTTTTCATGTTTCTTGGTTTTGTTAGTTGGTTAGTTTGTTCATGTGAAGTGATTTATTAAAACATGAATCAAAATAACCACGCTGCGCTTTGGTCCGCCTCTCCTTCACCACAGGAAAACCCTTACAGATACGGTGGAGGCAATGTTGAAAAACTGTTTGTGTGGGGGAGTACTTTTATTGAAATTCTGTCAAATGGAAAACTTGTATTTAATTATTAATTGGTTTTAGTGGATAATTGTGTTAATTGTAGGCAATCAAACAAGCTAAGTGTCAATATAGAGACAAAGTAGAATCGCAATTCAACGGCTCAGACACAAGAGGTAAGTGGCAGGGTCTACAGTCAATCACGGATTACAAAAAGAAAACGAGCCCAGTCACGGACCAGGATGCCTTGCTCCCAGGCAGACTAAATAACTTTTGCCCGCTTTGAGGACAATACAGTGCCACTGATACGGCCCGATGCGGACTCTCCTTCACTGCAGCCGAGGTGAGTAAAACATTTAAACGTGTTAACCCTTGCAAGGCTGCAGGCCCAGACGGCATCCCCAGCCGCGCCCTCAGAGCATGCGCAGACCAGCTGGCTGGTGTGTTTACGGACATATTCAATCGATCCCTATCCCAGTCTGCTGTTCCCACATGCTTCAAGAGGGCGAACATTGTTCCTGTTCCCAAGAAAGCTACGGTAACTGAGCTAAACGACTACCGCCCGTAGCACTCACTTCCGTCATCATGAAGTGCTTTGAGAGACTAGTCAAGGACCATATCACCTCCACCCTACCTAACACCCTAGACCCACTCCAATTTGCTTACCGCCCAAATAGGTCCACAGACGATGCAATCTCAACCACACTGCACACTGCCCTAACCCATCTGGACAAGAGGAATACCTATGTGAGAATGCTGTTCATCGACTACAACTCAGCATTTAACACCATAGTACCCTCCAAACTCGCCATCAAGAGACCCTGGGTCTCGACCCCGCCCTGTGCAACTGGGTACTGGACTTCCTGATAGCCCGCCCCCAGGTGGTGAGGGTAAGTAACAACATCTCCACCCCGCTGATCCTCAACACTGGGGCCCCACAAGGGTGCGTTCTGAGCCCTCTCCTGTACTCCCTGTTCACCCACGACTGCATGGCCACGCACGCC
>NW_024603637.1:0-1817 GCF_018296145.1 Oncorhynchus tshawytscha | reverse complement strand
GGACATCTACTTTGTGCATGACACAAGCAATTTTTCAAAAAATTGTTTACAGACAGATTGTTTCACTTATAATTCACTGTATCACAATTCCAGAAGGTCAGATGTTTACATACACTAAGTTGACTGTGCCTTTAAACAGCTTGGAAAATTCCAGAAAATGATGTCATGCCTTTAGAAGCTTCTAATAGGCTAATTGTCATAATTTGAGTCAATTGGAGGTGTACCTGTGGATGTATTTCAAGGCCTTACCTTCAAACTCAGTGAACGTGGTACCAGACTTGTGGAGGTCTACAATTTTTTTTCTGAGGTCTTGGCTGATTTCTTTTGATTTTCCAATGATGTCAAGCAAAGAGGTTGACATCATTGGAAAATCAAAACAAATCAGCCAAGACCTCAGAAAAAAAATTGTAGACCTCCACAAGTCTGGTTCATCCTTGGAAGCAATTTCCAAACACCTGAAGGTACCAGCATGAACACCATGGGACCACCATGGTACCACGCAGCCGTCATACCGCTCAGGAAGGAGATGCATTCTGTCCCCTAGAGACGAACGTACTTTGCTGTGAAAATTAAATAAAAATTTTAATTTTACCTTTATTTAACCAGGCAAGTCAGTTAAGAACACATTCTTATTTTCAATGACGGCCTGGGAACAGTGGGTTAACTGGCTGTTCAGGGGCAGAACAACAGATTTGTACTTTGTCAGCTCGGGGGTTTGAACTCGCAACCTTCCGGTTACTAGTCCAACGCTCTAACCACTAGGCTACGCTGCCGCCCCAAAAGTGCAAATCAATCCCAGAACAACAACAAAGGACCTTGTGAAGATGCTGGAGGTTACTTTTTAATGTGGATATAGATACTTTTGTACCTGAGTCCTATATCGACATAACCTGAAAGGCCGCTCAGCAAGGAAGAAGCCACTGCTCCAAAACTACCATAAAAAGCCAGATTATGGTTTGCAACTGCACATGGGGACAAAGATCGTACTTTTTTGGAGAAATGTCCTCTGGTCTGATGAAACAAAAAATAGAACTGTTTGGGCATAATAACCATCATTATGTTTGGAGGAGAAAAGAGGGAGTTTTGCAAGCCGAAGAACACCATTCCAACCGTGAAACACGGGGTGGCAGCATCATGTTGTGAGGGTGCTTTGCTGCAGGAGGGACTTGTGCACTTCACAAAATAGATGGTATCATGTGCGAGGAAAATTATGTGGATATATTGAAGCAACATATCAAGACATGAGTCAGGAAGTTAAAGCTTGGTCGCAAATGGGTCTTCCAAATGGACGTTGACCCCAAGCATACATCCAAAGTTCTGGCAAAATTGGCTTAAGGACAACAAAGTAAAGGTATTGGAGTGGTGTTAGAAATTAGATATGTAGACGGGCGAGTCGGTCAAGGATCGATTCAGACAAGGTGGTAAATTGTATGACAAGCGACAGTTTATTCAGAGTGAAGATATCTAGAACAGCGTAATTACGGCTCCTCCGCTAGTTCGTACGGAACTGCAGGCAAAGAGACCGTTACAATCAGTACACCACTTATATATAGAACAGAAAGTAGGTTGATTCTGGAAGATCGGATCTTTGGATTGGTTCAGCTGGGGTGTAGTCTGTAGTCTTCCGCCATTGGCTCAGTTGTCTGTCCGTCATCGTAGAATCCTCTTCGGGCACACAATGTTCAGCTACAAAGGAGATTATGTGTGTGCGCTGGTTTTGGCAGTTAGTGTAATGCGGGGAGCTATCCTGTAGGGGACCCCACAGGCTTTACTTTAAGTTGTAGCCCTGTATTAGCAATAGGTTGGTCACCTGCATA
>NW_024603636.1:0-1816 GCF_018296145.1 Oncorhynchus tshawytscha | reverse complement strand
CTTCCTCTACACCACCATCTCTAGCCTGACTAGGCCCAGCTTCCTCTACACCACCATCTCTAGCCTGACTAGGCCCAGCTTCATCTACACCACCATCTCTAGCCTGACTAGGCCCAGCTTCCTCTACACCACCATCTCTAGCCTGACTAGGCCCAGCTTCCTCTACACCAGCATCTCTAGCCTGACTAGGCCCAGCTTCCTCTACACCACCATCCATAGCATGACTAGTCCCAGCCTCATCTACACCACCATCCATAGCATGACTTGTCCCAGCCTCATCTACACCACCATCCATAGCATGACTAGTCCCAGCCTCAGCTACACCACCATCCATAACATGACTAGACACAGCCTCATCTACACCACCATCCATAGCATGACTAGTCTCAGCCTCATCAAAACAACCATCCATAGCATGACTAGACCCAGCCTCAGCTACACCACCATCCATTGCATGACTAGTCCCAGCCTCATCTACATCACCATCCATAGCATGACTAGACACAGCCTCATCTACACCACCATCCATAGCATGACTAGTCCCAGCCTCATCTACACCACCATCCATAGCATGACTAGACACAGCCTCATCTACATCACCATCCATAGCATGACTAGACACAGCCTCATCTACACCACCATCCATAGCATGACTAGTCCCAGCCTCATCTACATCACCATCCATAGCATGACTAGACACAGCCTCATCTACATCACCATCCATAGCATGACTAGACACAGCCTCATCTACACCACCATCCATAGCATGACTAGTCCCAGCCTCATCTACATCACCATCCATAGCATGACTAGACCCAGCCTCAGCTACACCACCATCCATAGCATGACTAGTCCCAGCCTCAGCTACACCACCATCCATAGCATGACTAGTCCCAGCCTCAGCTACACCACCATCCATAACATGACTAGGCTCAGCCTCAGCTACACCACCATCCATTGCATGACTAGGCCCAGCCTCAGCTACCCCACCATCTCTGGCATGACTAGTCCTAGCCTCAGCTACCCCACCATCTCTGGCATGACTAGGCCCAGCCTCATCTACACCACCATCCCTGGCATAACTAGGCCCAGCCTCCGCTGTCTCCGCTGAATGTATAAATTCAGCTCCTACCTGTTCACGGACTGCGAGTAGAACCTCCTCCACCTTAACTCCATTCTCAGGAACACACCTGAACCCATGCCATAACGGCAGCGTCTCCTCCGAGCTAGGCTTAGAAGCCATCATGCACACCACACCTTCCAAACTCCAGGAAACTAACTCTGTCCTCTTCCACCCTAACTTTGAAAAACCCTGTGGATACCGCTACAACAAATAGTGCATTAACCCTCCACCATATAAAATCAAAATTGAAAGAAAAGACCAAGACAGAGTCTTGAAAACAAGTTAGGACAGAGCCCACCACACCAAATCTCAAACTCAAAAAATCTCCCAGCATGCACTGCAAGAGACAGAGAGCGAGAGCGAGAGCGAGAGCGAGAGCGAGTGCGAGCACAGTGGCCTCCATCATTCTTAAATGGAAGAACTTTGGAACCATCAAGACTCATCTCTGAAACACTCCACCAATCAGGCCTTTATGGTAGAGTGGCCAGACGGAAGCCACTCCTCAGTAAAAGGCACATGACAGCCCGCTTGGAGACACCTAAAGGACTCTCAGACCATGAGAAACAAAATGATCTGGCCTGATGAAACCAAGATTGAACTCTTTGGCCTGAATGCCAAGCGGCACGTCTGGAGGAAACCTGGCACCATCTGTATGGTGAAGCATGGTGGTGGCAGGATCATGCTGTGAGGATG
>NW_024603635.1:0-1814 GCF_018296145.1 Oncorhynchus tshawytscha | reverse complement strand
TACACACACCAATACATATGAACTAACACACACACTCTCACAATACACACACCACTGATCAATGGGTTCACCCTTCCCCTAATCTCCATCACACACACACTCCACAGCGACCCTACGACGTGACGTGTCAGTGTGGCACCAAAGTCAGGCACCATACACTGAACAACACAGAACAGTTTTACACTTCCCCTACTGCCCCACCCCACCCAACACACACTCTCCTTCACACAACGGTTCGCCCGCCACAACGCCGCCAGTATTTCACATGAAAGCTCCTCTCACATCGCACAAAGCTGCTGAGAAAGCATCATTCATCCTGGCTAGTCGAGCTCTAATGATGATGGGCCTCCCAATTTGGTTCAGCAACATCAACTTAGATTAACCAACGCCGCCTCGCACACGTTTGAAGGTTGCCCGCACCCGTTTTAGGGCAAGCTTTCCATTTGAAACGGGAAACAGCTCTAGCCGCCTCAGCAGGCAGAATAGAAAGCCTGATTACTTTTCAGTGATGTCACACTACACTACATCCATTGTACTTATGCATAAATCATCATCACATTTATTTTAATGCTATTCAAGGCTCTTCTCCATTTTCTTGACATTCTATTTCAAAATAATGTTTTCGCTCTATAATGATCAATTTACTCTGATTATACAAGACAGGGTTGGGCCCAGAACAGTAGAAAATAGAATGTGTGCTTTCATTGACAACCCCGTGCGCTATCACACAGGCCATCCTCACTCGTAAGCAAGAAAAATGTATTGCTGCCCCCATCTTCCATACAACAGGACACTTAAGGAGTCCATTGTTCAGTATGACATCCATATTCTCACTGATATGATCAGTGTAAATGAGCTTCCCCGGGGGTTTGAGTGGAACACGTTGTAGTAGGGAGAGGAGGGAAAAGACCCAGATTCACAATGAGGCTAATATTACTGGTTTATGGGCCGTCTGCTGAGGTAAATCGATACAGATAATCTAATTGGCTAACGCTTTAGACACTTCAGATTAGATAAAACAACTGAATTGATCTTACCCAAGCCTCCCTGATCATGGCTCTGTGATCTAACCCAAGCCTCCCTGATCATGGCTCTGTGATCTAACCCAAGCCTCCCTGATCATGGCTCGGTGATCTAACCCAAGCCTCCCTGATCATGGCTCTGTGATCTAACCCAAGCCTCCCTGATCATGGCTCTGTGATCTAACCCAAGCCTCCCTGATCATGGCTCGGTGATCTAACCCAAGCCTCCCTGATCATGGCTCTGGGATCTAACCCAAGCCTCCCTGATCATGGCTCTGTGATCTAACCCAAGCCTTCCTGATCATGGCTCTGTGATCTAACCCAAGCCTCCCTGATCATGGCTCTGGGATCTAACCCAAGCCTCCCTGATCATGGATCTGTGTCAGAACACAGTTTTGATGTTATTTAATGGTGAAAAATTAACACTTTTGATGACTGTATTGGCTCAGTGAGAGAGATATCCTCAGTATAAAATGAAGTAAGGTGAAATTTTTCTGATGGAGGAATTGGATCAAGCATCTGTCTCTAACATACAAAATGTCAAGTCCTGTTAGCCTTAACTGAATGCCTGCCTGCTGACGTAGATTTCATTTCACACAGGCGTATGCAGGCTGACGTGCGTGAAGGAACATGAGAGGGCCCACCCACATGCACACGGGGAACGTTTCTCAGCTCAAAACAAAAGTTGTGTGGTTGTTAACATAACAGACACACATACATCTATCACCCCCCCACCTACACTTAAACACACAAACACACACAGTGGTGTAATAAAGTACTTAAGTAAAAAGT
>NW_024603634.1:0-1814 GCF_018296145.1 Oncorhynchus tshawytscha | reverse complement strand
TAAACAAGCTCTAATTCAAGAACAATGCAAACTGTTTTCAGTAAGTTGCAACATTGAAATGCAGAAATAAGCACCTTTCCATAAACAAGCTCTAAATCATGTTTGTTGCACTCTGGATGTCCAATTTTAGCTGTGCTGTCTATTTGAGATGAAATGAACATTGTAGACAGTTTTCAGCAAGTTGCAACATGGAAATACAGAAATAAGCACTTTTCCATAAACAAGCTCTAAATCATGTTTGTTGCACTCTGGATGTCCAATTTTAGCTGTGCTGTCTATTTGAGATGAACTGAACATTGTAGATAGTTTTCAGCAAGTTGCAACATGGAAATACAGAAATAAGCACTTTTCCATAAACAAGCTCTAAATCATGTTTGTTGCACTCTGGATGTCCAATTTTAGCTGTGCTGTCTATTTGAGATGAAATGAACATTGTAGACAGTTTTCAGCAAGTTGCAACATGGAAATACAGAAATAAGCACTTTTCCATAAACAAGCTCTAATTCAAGTTTGATGCACTCTGGATAAAAAAAATGTTTTTGTTATGTTTATTCGAGATGTTATGAAAACACTGCAAACTGTTTTCAGTAAGTTGCAACATTGAAATGCAGAAATAAGCACTTTTCCATAAACAAGCTCTAAATCATGTTTGTTGCACTCTGGATGTCCAATTTTAGCTGTGCTGTTTATTTGAGATGAACTGAACATTGTAGATAGTTTTCAGCAAGTTGCAACATGGAAATACAGAAATAAGCACTTTTCCATAAACAAGCTCTAAATCATGTTTGTTGCACTCTGGATGTCCAATTTTAGCTGTGCTGTCTATTTGAGATGAACTGAACATTGTAGATAGTTTTCAGCAAGTTGCAACATGGAAATACAGAAATAAGCACTTTTCCATAAACAAGCTCTAAATCATGTTTGTTGCACTCTGGATGTCCAATTTTAGCTGTGCTGTCTATTTGAGATGAAATGAACATTGTAGACAGTTTTCAACAAGTTGCAACATGGAAATACAGAAATAAGCACTTTTCCATAAACAAGCTCTAATTCAAGTTTGATGCACTCTGGATAAAAAAAATGTTTTTGTTATGTTTATTCGAGATGTTATGAAAACACTGCAAACTGTTTTCAGTAAGTTGCAACATTGAAATGCAGAAATAAGCACTTTTCCATAAACAAGCTCTAAATCATGTTTGTTGCACTCTGGATGTCCAATTTTAGCTGTGCTGTTTATTTGAGATGAACTGAACATTGTAGATAGTTTTCAGCAAGTTGCAACATGGAAATACAGAAATAAGCACTTTTCCATAAACAAGCTCTAAATCATGTTTGTTGCACTCTGGATGTCCAATTTTAGCTGTGCTGTTTATTTGAGATGAACTGAACATTGTAGATAGTTTTCAGCAAGTTGCAACATGGAAATACAGAAATAAGCACTTTTCCATAAACAAGCTCTAAATCATGTTTGTTGCACTCTGGATGTCCACTTTTAGCTGTGCTGTCTATTTGAGATGAACTGAACATTGTAGATAGTTTTCAGCAAGTTACAACATGGAAATACAGAAATAAGCACTTTTCCATAAACAAGCTCTAAATCATGTTTGTTGCACTCTGGATGTCCAATTTTAGCTGTGCTGTCTATTTGAGATGAACTGAACATTGTAGATAGTTTTCAGCAAGTTGCAACATGGAAATACAGAAATAAGCACTTTTCCATAAACAAGCTCTAATTCAAGTTTGATGCACTCTGGATAAAAAAATGTTTTTGTTATGTTTATTCGAGATGTTATGAAAACAATGCAAACTGTTTT
>NW_024603633.1:0-1814 GCF_018296145.1 Oncorhynchus tshawytscha | reverse complement strand
TGTCTCTATTATATTATGACAGACCAGCTAGATCTACTGTATCTATTATAATATGAAGGACCAACTAGATCTACTGTCTCTATTATAATATGACAGACCAGCTAGATCTACTGTCTCTATTATATAATGACAGACCAGCCCGATCAACTGTTTCTATTATATTATGACAGACCAGCTAGATCTACTGTCTCTACTATATAATGACAAACCAGCTAGATATACTGTCTCTATTGTACTATGACAGACCAGCTAGATCAACTGTCTCTATTATGATATGACAGACCAGCTAGATCTACTGTCTCCATTGTATTATGAGAGACCAGCTAGATCTACTGTCTCTATTAGATTATGACAGACCAGCTAGATCTACTGTCTCTATTATAATATGACAGACCAGCTAGATCAACGGTTTCTATTATATTATGACAGACCAGCTAGATCTTACTGGTCTTTATTATAATATGACGGACTAGCTAGATCTACTGTCTCTGTTATAATATGACAGACCAGCTAGATCTACTGTCTCATTATAATATGACAGACTGAAGCAGATCTACTGTCTCTTATTATATTATGACAGACCAGCTAGATCTGAATGTCACTATTATAATATGACAGACCAGGTAGACCTACTGTCTCTATTATAATACGACAGAATCAGGCTAGATCTGCTGTCTGTATTATTTTATGACAGACCAGCTAGATCACAGTTTCTATTATATTTTGACAGACCTGCTAGACCTACTGTCTCTATTATAATATGACAGACCAGCTAGATCTGCTGTCTCTATTATTTTATGACAGACCAGCTAGATCAACAGTTTCTATTATATTTTGACAGACCAGCTAGATCTACTGTCTCTATTATAATATGACAGACCAGGTAGATCTACTCTCTCTATTATATTATGACAGACCAGCTAGATCTACTGTCTCCATTGTATTATGACAGACCAGCTAGATCTACTGTCAATATGACAGACCATAATATGACGGACCAGCTAGATCTACTGTCTCTATTATAATATGACAGACCAGCTAGATCTACTGTCTCTATTATAATATGACAGACCAGCTAGATCTGTCTCTATTATAATATGACATACCAGCTAGATCTACTGTCTTTATTATAATATGAAAGACCAGCTAGAT
Source organism: Oncorhynchus tshawytscha (assembly GCF_018296145.1). Lineage (NCBI taxonomy): Eukaryota > Metazoa > Chordata > Actinopteri > Salmoniformes > Salmonidae > Oncorhynchus > Oncorhynchus tshawytscha. Next base: position 662 of record NW_024603633.1, on the reverse strand, counting down.
CTACTGTCTCTATTATATTATGACAGACCAGCTAGATCAACTGTCTCTATTATAATATGACAGACCAGCTAGATCTACTGTCTCTATTATATCATGACAGACCAGCTAGATCTACTGTCTCTATTATATTATGACAGACCAGCTAGATAAACTGTTTCTATTATATTATGACAGACCAGCTAGATCTACTGTCTCTATTATAATATGACGGACCAGCTAGATCTACTGTCTCTATTATAATATGACAGACCAGCTAGATCTACTGTCACTATTATAATATGACAGACCAGCTAGACCTACTGTCTCTATTATAATATGACAGACCAGCTAGATCTGCTGTCTCTATTATTTTATGACAGACCAGCTAGATCAACAGTTTCTATTATATTTTGACAGACCAGCTAGACCTACTGTCTCTATTATAATATGACAGACCAGCTAGATCTGCTGTCTCTATTATTTTTATGACAGACCAGCTAGATCTACTGTCTCTATTATATTTTTGACAGACCAGCTAGATCTACTGTCTCTATTATAATATGACAGGCCAGCTAGATCTACTCTCTCTATTATAATATGACAGACCAGCTAGATCTACTGTCTCCATTGTATATGACAGACCAGCTAGATCTACTGTCTCTATTATAATATGACAGACCAGA
>NW_024603632.1:0-1814 GCF_018296145.1 Oncorhynchus tshawytscha | reverse complement strand
TATATATATACAGGACACGACAAGGCGCGAGGACAAACGTCTGAACTGCTATGCCACCTTGGAGTGATATCAATGGTGACCATTTGAAACTGGGTTCTGTTCCACTGTCTTTCCATGGACAACAAAACTCCAGCCATTCGAGGTAAGTTTTGGTTACTAGCTAGCTAGCTAACGGTGACTAACATTCCATTACAGATTTAACGTAATGATGGCATTCAAACAAGGCTGCATTGAAAACTAGGTGTTTACAGTTTTCTGTTTGTGCTATTGATTGCATAAAGTGACTTGCTTGACCTAGCCTTGCTCTGGCCGTAGAATATCAGTTTAAGTTGAATATATTTGCACCAAATAAATAAGTGATAAAAAAAACAATACAGAAAATAAAAAACATTATTTAATCCTAGTACAAATTCCCTGTTTTAGGTCAGTTAGGATCACCACTTTATTTTAAGAATGTGAAATGTCAGAATAGTAATAGAGATAATTATTTATTTCAGCTTTTATCTCTTTCATCACATTCCCAGTGGGTCAGAAGTTAACATACAGTCAATTAGCATTTGGTAGCATTGCCTTTAAATTGTTTAACTTGGGTCAAACGTTTCAGGTAGCCTTCCACCAGCTTCCCACAATAAGTTGGGTGAATTTTGGCCCATTCCTCCTGACAGAGCTGGTGTAACTGAGTCAGGTTTGTAGGCCTCCTTGCTCGCACATGCTTTTTCAGTTCTGTCCACAAATGTTCTATAGGGTTTAAGGTCAGGGCTTTGTGATGGCCACTCCAATACCTTGACTTTGTTGTCCTTAAGCCATTTTGCCACAACTTTGGAAGTATTCTTGGGGTCATTGTCCATTTGAAAGACCCATTTGCGACCAAGCTTTAACTTCCTGACTGACGTCTTGAGATGTTGCTTCAACATATCCACATAATTTTCCTTTCATTTTGGCGCACGTGACAAATCAACTTTGATTTGATTTGACATTCATATTCTGACTCTCTGAAACTCACTTAGATAATACCTTCGATGATACAGTGGTAGCAATACATGGTTATAACATCTACTGAAAAGACAGAAATGGCAATGGGAGGGTTGTTGGGGTCTATATAAAGAACCACATTCCCGTAAAGCTTAGAGAGGATCTCATGTTAAATACTGTTGAAGTAATATGGCTACAGGTTCACCTGCCTCACCTAAAGCCCATTCTGGTGGGAAGCTGTTATAGACCACCAAGTGTTAACAGTCAGTATCTGGATAATATGTGTGAAATGCTTGACAATGTATGTGATATCAACAGAGAAGTATATTTTCTGGGTGATTTAAATGTTGACTGGCTCTCGTCAAGCTGCCCCTCAAGAAAAATGTTCAAACTGTAACCAGTGCCTGCAACCTGGATCAGGTTGTCAGTCAACCTACCGGGGTATTTACAAACAGCACATGAATGAAGTCATCAACAAGTATTGATCAAATCTTTACTAATGCTGCAGAAATTTGCTTTAAAGCAGTATCCAAATCCATAGGATGCAGTGATCACAATATAATAGCAATGTCTTGGAAAACCAGATAGGCTGGGACTAATATAGTCTATAAGAGGTCATACAATAAGTTTTGTAGTGATTCATACGGTATGTTGATGATGTAAAGAATATTTGCTGGTCTGTGGTGTATAATGTGCACTTGACACATTTATGAAATTGCTTATTCCAGTTACTAATAAGCACGCACCCATTAAGAAAATGACTGTAAAAACTGTTAAATCCTTTTGGATTGATGAGGAATTTAAAAAATTGTATGGTTGAGAGGGATGAGGCAAAAGGTATG
>NW_024603631.1:0-1813 GCF_018296145.1 Oncorhynchus tshawytscha | reverse complement strand
CAAAAATCATGCAGAAATGCAAAATTGACTGGCCAGATGAACTCGGGATGGCCTGGCAGTGATAGTTGCTCCTTTCCATCGCCCGTTGTGTTGACTTCATCCTGTCCATTTTGTGATGTCTTTTCACATACAATCATATTGCAAGTGCACGTGCATTTGCAATATGGTTCAATGGGCATTTACCATATGAAATTTGACATGCTCAAAAATCATGCAGAAATGCAAAATTGACTGGCCAGATGAACTCGGGATTGACTGGCCAGATGAACTCGGGATGGCCTGGCAGTGATAGTTGCTCCTTTCCATCGCTCGTTGTGTTGACTTCATCCTGTCCATTTTGTGATGTCTTTTCACATACAATCATATTGCAAGTGCACGTGCATTTGCAATATGGTTCAATGGGCATTTACCATATGAAATTTGACATGCTCAAAATCATGCAGAAATGCAAAATTGACTGGCCAGATGAACTCGGGATGGCCTGGCAGTGATAGTTGCTCCTTTCCATCGCTCGTTGTGTTGACTTCATCCTGTCCATTTTGTGATGTCTTTTCACATACAATCATATTGCAAGTGCACGTGCATTTGCAATATGGTTCAATGGGCATTTACCATATGAAATTTGACATGCTCAAAAATGCTAAATTGACTGGCCTGATGAACACAGGATGGCCGAGCAGTGATAGTTGTTCCTTTCCATCACTCGTTGTGTTGATTTCATCATGTCCATTTGGTGGTGTTTTTCACTATAGAATCATATTGCAAATGCACGTGCGTTGTTGTGCAACTGGTAACCCAAAAATAAAAATATGGTTGTAAATGCATTTACCGGGACTCCTATTGTCCATGCCCGCTATGGGAGTACCCTACTACGACCCTCTATCCATGGGGGCCGCCCTGAGTGCTTTATGGACTGTTTAAAATAGGCACCTGGTAACCCAAAAATAAAAATATGGTTGTAAAATGCAAGCGAGCTACGGTCAAGCGGGATATCTCGTTGAACTCGGCACGGCCTAGGGATTATGGTAATGCCATTGCCTGCTCTCTGTGTCTTTAAGCACCGCACTTTGTCACTCCATCCTTGCTGTGTGTGTGTGTGAGAGCTTTTCTTTGACATCTGTTGGGAGAAATGACTGACTTACAGTTTATGGGGATTGCCTAATCACACATATGAAGTTTTGAAAAGATCTGACCTTTTTAACCCTTGGAAACTGCCACTATGACATCATTTAAGGCACTTCCGGTTGGCACAGGAAGCTATAAATAAACCCATATCCTGATTGGGGTATGCCTTTACAGAATCCTGAGTTTTAAGTCTTTACGTTAAGAACTGAGTTATTTACAGAGGGTTTAGTGAGTGTGTGTTATTTCAGAAAATCATAGAAAATCACAGAAATCTCGCAGAGCTCCGCAGCACACTTTAAAAAGATTCGTAAGAACACCCTGCAACTAGATCTGTAACCGTTGAAAAAAAAAACACCTATCCGTGAACATCACCAATCTGTCATTGTACGATTTCTCTTAAATGACGATAGATAAATGGCTGGTTCTTTTTTATTGACACCGGAGGCTCCTTGACTTTGACATGAAGTGGAAAAATAATTTCTCTATTTTCATTTTGGACCTTTAATCCCAGATAAATGGCCATAACTCAAAAACCGTTGAGGCCTGGACGCCATCTTGTTCGGGGCCAACTGCCCATTATGCCAAACCTACGCTCACCGAGTTTCGGCTTGAAATATTTTCCGTTTTCGAGATAAGGCCCCGTCGTGAATCGTGATGTTTTGTCCGATAGCAATATGATTGCTTATGC